>NW_027475263.1:0-117643 GCF_051020985.1 Nomia melanderi | reverse complement strand
TTATATAGTTTTCTATAGTTTTCTTAGTTTTATATGGTTTTATATAGTTTTATGTAGTGTTATATAGTTTTATGTAGTTTTATTAGTTTTAAATCGTTTTATATAGTTTAGTATAGATTTATATAGTTTTATTAGTTTTAAATAGTTTTATATAGTTTTATATAGTTTTATATAGTTTCATATAGATTTATATAGTTTTATATAGTGATATATAGTTTTATGTAGTTTTATTAGTTTTAAATCGTTTGATATAGTTTTATTAGTTTTAAATAGTTTTATATAGTTTTATTAGTTTTATATAGTTTTATAGAGTTTTATATAGTTTTATATAGTTTTATATAGCTTTATATTGTTTTACATAGTTTTTATAGTTTATATAGTTTTATATAGTTTTCTTAGTTTTTTATATAGTTTCATATAGTTTTATATAGTTATATATAGTTTTATATATTTTTGATAGTTTTATATTGTTTTATATTGTTTTATATAGTTTTTATACAGTTATATATAGTTTTATATAGTTTTAATAGTTTTATATTGTTTTATATAGTTTTGATAGTTTTATATTGTTTTATATAGTTTTCTTAGTTTTATATAGTTTTATATAGGTTTGATAGTTTTATATTGTTTTATATAGTTTTATATAGTTTTATATAGTTTTCTTAGTTTTATATAGTTTTATATATTTATATATAGTTTTATATAGTTTTGATAGTTTTATATTATTTTATATAGTTTAATATAGTTTTATATAGTTTTATATAGTTTTAACATTTTTATATAGTTTTATAGAGTTTTATATAGTTTTGTATAGTTTTCTTAGTTTTATATAGTTTTATATAGTTTTACATAGTTTTATATAGTTCTATATAGTTTTATAGAGTTTCATATAGTTTTATATAGTTTTCTTAGTATTATATAGTTTTATATATTTATATATAGTTTTATATAGTTTTGATAGTTTTATATTGTTTTATATAGTTTTATATAGTTTTATAGAGTTTTATATAGTTTTGTATATTTTTATAGAGTTTTATATAGTTTTGTATAGTTTTCTTAGTTTTATATAGTTTTATATAGTTTTACATAGTTTTATATAGTTTTTATATAGTTTTATATAGTTTTATATAGTTTTACATAGTTTTATATAGTTCTATATAGTTTTATAGAGGTTCATATAGTTTTATACAGTTTTATTAGTTTTATATAGTTTTATATAGTTTTGTTAGTTTTATATAGTTTTATATAGTTTTATATAGTTTTATAGAGTTTTATATAGTTTTATATAGTTTTATTAGTTTTATATAGTTTTATAAAGTTTTTCTTAGTTTTATATAGTTTTATATAGTTTTATATAGTTTTATATAGATTTATGTAGTTTTATATAGTTTTTTGGAGCTTTATACAGTCTTATATAGTTTTCTATAGTTTTGTAAGTTTTATATATTTTTATATAGTTTTATATAGTTTTATATAGTTTTCTTAGTTTTATATAGTTTTATATAGTTTTATATAGTTTTATATAGTTTTGTTAGTTTTATTTATTTTTATATAGTTTTATATACTTTTATATAGTTTTATTAGTTTTATATAGTTTTATGTAGTTTTATAGAGTTTTATATTGTTTTATATAGTTTTAAATAGTTTTATGTTATTTTATAGAGTTTTATATAGTTTTATAAAGTTTTCTTAGTTTTATATTGTTTTGTATAGTTTTCTTAGTTTTTTAGGGTTTTAAATAGTTTTATGTAGTTTTATATAGTATTATAGAGTTTTATATAGTTATATTAGTTTTATATATTTTTATATAGTTTTATATAGTTTTATATAGTTTTATATAGTTTTATATAGTTTTATATAGTTTTATATAGTTTTTATATAGTTTTATATAGTTTTATATAGTTCTATACAGTTTTACATAGGTTTATATAGTTTTGTTATGTTTTCATAGTTTTATATAGTTTTATATAGTTTTATAAGGTTTTATATACTTTTAAATAGTTTTATGTTGTTTTATAGAGCTTTATATAGCTTTGTATAGTTTTCTAAGTTTTATATAGTTTTATATAGTTTTATGTAGTTTTATATAGTTTTATAGAGCTTTATATAGTTTTATATAGTTTTATATAGATTTATAGAGTTTTATAAAGTTTTATATAGTTTTGTTAGTTTTATATATTTTTATATAGTTTGATTTTGTTTTATATAGTTTTCTTAGTTTTATATAGTTTCATAGAGTTTTCTTAGTTTTATATAGTTTCATAGAGTTTTATATAGTTTTATATAGTTTTATATACTTTTATATAGTTTTATATAGTTTTATATAGTTTTATAGAGTTTTATATTGTTTTATATAGTTTTAAATACTTTTATGTTGTTTTATAGAGTTTTATATAGTTTTATAAAGTTTTCTTAGTTTTATATTGTTTTGCATAGTTTTCTTAGTTTTATAAGGTTTTATATAGTTTTATGTAGTTTTATATAGTATTATATACTTTTATATAGTTTTATATAGTTTTATATTGTTTTATGTAGTTTTATAAAGTTTTATATAGTTTTATATTGTTTTACAATTTTTTGTATTGTTTTATTAGTCTCATATAGTTTTACATAGTTCTATATAGTTTCATATAGTTTAATTAGTTTTATGTAGTTTTATATAGTATTATATAGTTTTATACAGTTGTACATAGTTTTATATAGTATTATACGTTTTCATATAGTTTTATATACATTTATATAGTTTTATATAATTTTACATGGTTTTATATAGTTTTATATAGTTTTGATATAGTTTTATACAGTTTTAAATAGTTTTATATTGTCCTATATAGTTTTACATAGTTTTACATAGTTTTACCGAGTTTTATTAGTTTTGTATAATTTTATATAGTTTTATATAGTTTTATATACTTATATATATTTTATATATATTTTTATATAGTTTTATATAGTTTTATATAGTTTTATGTAGTTTTATATAGTTTCATATAGTTTTATATATTATCATATCGTTTTACAATCTTTTGTATTGTATTATTAGTTTCATATAGTTTTATATAGTTCTATATAGTTTCATATAGTTTAATTAGTTTTATGTAGTTTTATATAATTTTATATAGTTTTATATAGTTTTATATAATTTTATGTAGTTTTATATAGTATTTTAGAGTTTTATTTAGTTTTATATAGTTTTGTATAGTTTTATATAGTTTTATATAGTTTTATCAGTTTTATATTGTTTTACATAGTTTTATATAGTTTTATATACTTATATATATATTTATATATTTTTATATAGTTTTATATAGTTTCATATAGTATTATATAGTTTTATACAGTTTTATTAGTTTTATGTAGTTTGATATAGTTCTCGATAATTTCATATAGTTTTAATAGTTTTATATAGTTTTATATGCTTTCATATAGTTTTATACAGTTTTATATAGTTTTATGCAGTTTCAAACAGTTTTATGTAGTTCTATATAACTTTTTATACTTTTATATAGTTTTAAATAGTTTTATATTGTCCCATATAGTTTTACATACTTTTACATAGTTTTACCGAGTTTTATTAGTTTTATATAGTTTTATATAGTTTTATATAGTTTTATGTAGTTTTATATAGTTTCATATAGTTTTATATAGTTTCATATCGTTTTACAATCTTTTGTATTGTTTTATTAGTTCTATATAATTTTATATAGTCTTATATATATTTATATAGTTTTATATAGTTTTATATAGATTCATATAGTTTTATATAGTTTTATTTGTTTTACACAGTTTTAAGGAGTTTCATATAGTATTATATAGTTTTATACAGTTTTATTGGTTTTATGTAGTTTGGTATAGTTCTCGATAATTTCATATAGTTTTATTAGTTTTATATAGTTTTATATAGTTATATATAGTTTTATATAGTTTTATATAGTTTTATATAGTTTTATATAGTTTTATATAGTTTTGAATAGTTTTATATAGATTGATACTGTTTTATGTAGTTTTGTATAGTTTAACATAATTTTAATAGGTTTATATTGATTTATATAGTTTTGTATAGTTTTATATAGATTTATATAGTTTTATATAGTTTTATACAGTTTTAACTAGTTTTATATAGTTCTATATAATTTTATATAGTTTCATATAGTTTTATATAGTTTTATATAGTTTTATATAATTTTATATAGTTTTATATAGTTTTATATAGTTTTATATACTTTTATATACTTTTATATAGTTTTATATAGTTTTATATAGTTTTAGACAGTTTTAAATAGTTTTATATAGTTCTATATAATTTTATATAGTTTTATATAGCTTTATATAGTTTTCCATAGTTTTATATAATTTTATATAGTTTTACATAGTTTTATACAGTTTTAAATGGTTTTATATAGTTTTATATAATTTCATATAGTTTCATATAGTTTTGTATAGTTTTATATAGTTTTATATAATTTTATACAGTTTTATATAGTTTTAATAGTTTTATATAGTTTTATATGCTTTCATATAGTTTTATACAGTTTTATATAGTTTTATATAGTTTTATACTGTTTCAAATAGTTTTATATAGTTCTATATAATTTTTCATACTTTTATATAGTTTTAAATAGTTTTATATTGTCCTAGATAGTTATACATAGTTTTACATAGTTTTACCGAGTTTTATTAGTTTTATATAGTTTTATATAGTTTTATATAGTTTTATATAGTTTTATATAGTTTTATATAGTTTTATAAAGTTTTATATAGTATTATATGGTTTTATATAGTTTTATATAGTTTTATATACTTTTATATAGTTTTATAAAGTTTTATATAGTTTTATATAGTTTTATATAGTTTTATATAGTTTTATATAGTTTTATATAGTTTTATATAGTTTTATATAGTTTTATATAGCTTTATTAGCTTTACATAGTTTTATGTTGTATTGTGTAGTTTTATACAGTTTTATATAGTTTTATATAGCTCTATATAATTTCATATAGTTTGATATAGTTTTGTATAGCTTTATATAGCTTTATATAGCTTTATATAGTTTTATATACTTTTATATAGTTTTATATAGTTTTATATAGTTTTATATAGTTTTATATAGTTTCATATAGTTTTATATAGTTTCATATCGTTTTACAATCTTTCGTATTGTTTTATTAGTTTCATATTGTTTTATATAGTTCTATATAGTTTCATATAGTTTAATTAGTTTTATGTAGTTTTATATATTTCTCGATAATTTCAAATAGTTTTAATAGTTTTATATAGTTTTATATGTTTGCAAATAGTTTTATATAGTTTTATACAGTCTGAAATAGTTTTCTATAGTTCCATATAATTTTATATGGTTTCATATAGTTTTATATATATTTTTATATAGTTTTGTATAGTTTTATATAGTTTTATTAGTTTTATATAGTTTTATATAGTTTTATATAGTTTTATATAGTTTTATATAGTTTTATATAGTTTTATTAGGTTTAAATCGTTTTATATAGTTTTATTAGTTTCATATCGTTTTATAGAGTTATATATAGTTTTATATACTTTTATATGTTTTATATAGTTTTATATAGTTTTATATAGTTTTATATAGTTTTGTTAGTTTTTTATTGTTTTATATAGTTTCATATCGTTTTACAATCTTTCGTATTGTTTTATTAGTTTCATAATGTTTTATATAGTCCTATATAGTTTCATATAGTTTCATTAGTTTTATGCAGTTTTATATAGTATTATATAGTTTTATACAGTTTTATATAGTATTATATGGTTTTATATAGTTTTATATAGTTTTATATAGCTTTGTATAGTTTTATATAGTTTTAAATACTTTTATATACTTCTACATATATTTTATATTTTTATATAGTTTTATATAATTTAATATTGTCCTATATAGTTTTATATAGTTTTATATAGTTTTATATGGTTTTATATAGTTTTATATAGTATTATATCGTTTCATATAGTTTCGTATAGTTTTATATAGTTTTATACAGTCTGAAATAGTTTTATATAGTTCCATATCATTTTATATGGTTTCATATAGGATTATATAGTTTTATATAGTTTTGTATAGTTTTATATAGTTTTATATAGTTTTATACAGTTTTCAATAGTTTTATGTAGTTCTATATAATTTTATATACTTTTATATAGTTTTATATAGATTCATATAGTTTTATATAGTTTTATTAGTTTTACATACTTTTATATAGTTTTATATAGTAATATATAGTTTGATACAGTTTTATTAGATTAATGTAGTTTTATATATTTCTCGATTATTACATATAGTTTTAATAGTTTTATATAGTTTTATATGTTTGCAAATAGTTTTATAATGTTTTATATAGTTTTATATAGTTTTATATATTTTTATATAGTTTTATATAATTTTATATACTTTTATATAGTTTTATATAGTTTTATGTAGTTTTATATAGTTTCGTATAGTTTTATATAGTTTCATATCGTTTTACAATCTTTTGTATTGTTTTATTTGTTTCATATAGTTTTATATAGTTCCATATAATTTTATATAGTTTTATATTGCATTATATAGTTATCTATAGTTTTATATAGTTTTACATAGTTTTATACAGTTTTAAATAGTTTTATATAGTTCTACATAATTTTTTATAGTTCTATATATTTTTATATAGTTTCATATAGTTTTATATAGTTTTATATAGTTTTATATAGTTTTATATAGTTTTATATAGTTTTATATAGTTTTATATAGTTTTATATAGTATTATGTGGTTATATATAGTTTTATATAGTTTTATATAGTTTTATACAGTTTTATATAGTTTCATATCATTTTACAATCTTTTGTTTTGTTTTATTAGTTTCATATTGTTTTATATAGTTCTAACTAGTTTCATATAGTTTTATTTATTTGTATATAGTTTCATATAGTTACATAGTTTCATATCGTTTTACAATCTTTTGTTTTGTTTTAGTAGTTTCATATAGTTTTACATAGTTCTATATAGTTTCATATAGTTTTATATAGCTTTATATAGATTCATATAGTTTTATATAGTTTTATTAGTTTTACATAGTTTTATGTAGCTTCATATAGTATTATACAGTTTTATACAGTTTTATTGGTTTTATGTAGTTTGGTATAATTCTCGATAATTTCATATAGTTTTATGTAGTTTTATGTAGTTTTATATAGTTTTACACAGTTTTAAATAGCTTCATATAGTTCTTTATGATTTTTTATAGTTTTATATAGTTTTATATAGTAACACATTGATTTATACGGTTTTATTAGTGTTATATAGTCTTAAATAGTTCTATATATTTTCGTATAGTTTTATTAGTTTTATATAGTTTTATATAGTTTTACATAGTTTTATATAGTTTTATATAGTTTTGTATAGTTTTATATAGTTTTATATAGTCTTATATAGTTTTACATAGTTTCATATAGTTTTATATAGTTTTATTTAGTTTTATATACTTTTATGTAGTTTTATATAGTTCTATATAATTTTACATAGTTGTATATAATTTATATAATTTTATATAGTTTTATATAGTTTTATATAGTTTTATATAGTTTTATAGAATTCTATATTGTTTTATATAGTTTTTATAGTTCTATATAATTCTATATTGTTTTATATAGTTTTGTATAGTTTTTTACAGATTTATATAGTTTTGTATAGTTTTATATAGTTTTATGTAGTTTTATATTGCTTTATGTAGTTCTATATAGTTTTGTATAGTTTTATACAGTTTTAAATACTTTTATATACTTCTACATATATTTTATATTTTTATATAGTTTTATATAATTTAATATTGTCCTATATAGTTTTATATAGTTTTATAGTTTTATATAGTTTTATATAGTTTTATATAGTTTTCTATATTTTTATATAGTTTGATATAGTTTTACACAGTTTTATTTAGTCCTATTAGTTTTGTATATTTGTATTACTTTTGTATAGTTTTATATAATTTTATATAGTAAGAAAGCCCTGGCGCATAAGTGAGTTATGCAGGCAAGATCTCGGAGCATCAGCGGCAGAGAAAATCTCAGTTACACGGTACCGCACACTCAGGTTTTGTCAAAAATCGAGCATGTATCTACTGATATCTCGGGAGTTATAAGAAATAGTAAGATAAATCAAGCTGCATTTTCTGTTGGAGGACCTGGCGCATGAATGTGTGCAGCAGGAACGACCTCAGACCACCAGCTGCCGAGAAAACCACGCACTCATGGGGCCGGACACTGAGGGTCTGGGAAAAATCCAATATATATCTGGTGATATCTCGGGTGCTATTAGAGATAGCGCGTTAAACCAATGTGCATAGTCTGCAGGAGGCCCTTGCGCATGAATCTGTGCAACAGGAACGACCTCGAACCACCAGGGGCCGAGAAAATTACAGATTTTCGGTATCCGCCACCCAAGGTCATGTAAAAATCCAGCATATATACGGTGCTTTCTCGGGTGTATTACAGATAGCGCGATAAATCAAAGTGCATTGTCTGCAGGAGGCCCTGGCGCATGAATCTGTTCAGCTGGAACGACCACTGGCCACCAGGGGCCGAGAAAATTACAAATTTTCGGTATCCGTCACCCAAGGTCATGTAAAAATCCAGCTTGTATCTGGTGATATCGCGGGTGCCAATAGACATAGCGCTATAGATCAAAGTGCATTGTTTGCAGGAGGCCCTGGCGTATGAATCCGTGCATCCAGAACAACCTCGGACCACCAGGGGCCGAGAAAACCACCGACTCATGGGGCCGGATACTGAGGGTCAGGGTAAAATCCAATATATATCTGGTGATATCTCGGGTGCCAATAGACATAGCTCAATAAATCAAAGTGCATTGGCTGCAAGGGGTCCTGGCGCATGAATCGTCGCAGCGGGATCGACCTCGGACCACCAGGGGCCGAGAAACCACCGGCGCATGGTGCCGGACACCCAAGTTCAGGGAAAAATCCAGGATGTATCTCATGATATCTCGGGTGCTATTAGATATAGCGCAATAAATCGAAGTGCATTGTCTGCAGGAGGCCATGGCGCATGAATCTGTCAGCGGGAATGACCTCGGACCACCAGGGGCCGAGAAAACCACCGACTCATGGGGCCGGACACGCAGGGTCAGGGAAAAATCCAATATATATCTGGTGATATCTCTGGTGCTATTAGAAATAGCACAATAAACCAAAGTGCCTTGTCTGCAGGAGGCCCTGGCGCATGAATCTGTGCACCGGGAATGACCTCGGAACACGAGGGGCCGAGAAAATTACAGATTTTCGGTATCCGTCACCCAAGGTCATGTAAAAATACAGCATATATCTGGTGATATCTCGGGTGCTATTAGAGATAGCGCGATAAATCAACGTGCATTGTCTGCAGGACGCCCAGGCGCATGAATCTGTGCAGCGGGAACGACCTTGGACCACCAGGGGCCGAGAAAACCAGCGACACATGGGGCCGGACACCCAAGGTCATGTAAAAATCCAGGATGTATCTGATGATATCTCGGGTGCTATTGGAGATAGCGCGATATATCAAAGTGCATTGTCTGCAGGAGGCCCTGGCGCATGAATCTGTGCAGCAGGAACGACATCGGACCACCAGGGGCCGAGAAAATTACAGATTTTCGGTATCCGTCACCCAATGTCATGTAAAAATCCAGCATATATCTGGTGATATCTAGGGTTCTATTACAGATAGCGCGATAAATCAAACTGCACTGTCTGCAGGAGGCCCTGGCGCATGAATCTGTGCAGCGGGATCGACCTCGGACCACCAGGGGCTGAGAAAATTACAGATTTTCGGTGTCCGTCAACCAAAGTCATGTAAAAATTCAGCATATATCTGGTGATATCTCAGGTGCTATTACAGATAGCGCAATAAACCGAAGTGTATTGTCTGCAGGAGGCCCTGGCGCATGCATCTGTGCATCGGGAATGACCTCGGACCACCAGGGGCCGAGAAAATCACCGTCTCCTGAGGCCGGACACTCAGGGTCAGGGAAAAATCCAAAATATATCTGGACATATCTCGGGTGCTATTAGAGATAGCGCGATAAATCAAAGTGCATTGCCTGTAGGAGGCCCGGGCGCATGAATCTGTGCAGCAGGAACGACATCGGACCACCAGGGGCCGAGAAAATTACAGATTTTCGGTATCCGTCACCCAATGTCATGTAAAAATCCAGCATATATCTGGTGATATCTAGGGTTTTATTGCAGATAGCGCGATAAATCAAACTGCACTGTCTGCAGGAGGCCCTGGCGCATGAATCTGTGCAGCAGGAGCGCCCTCGGACCTCCAGGGGCCGAGAAAACCACCGACACATGGGGCCGGACACCCAAGTTCATGTAAAAATCCAGGATGTATCTGATGATATCTCGGGTGCTATTAGAGATAGCGCGATAAATCGGAGTGCATTGTCTGCAGGAGTCCCTGGCGCATGAATCTGTGCAGCTTGTACGACCTCGGACCACTAGGGGCCGAGAAAACCACCGTCTCATGGGTCCGGACACTCAGGGTCGGGGAAAAATCACATATATATCTGGTGATATCTCGGGTGCTATTAGAGATAGCGCAATAAACCAAAGTGAATTATCTGCAGGAGGCCCGGGCGCATGAATCTGTGCAGCGGGAACGACCTCGGACCTCCAGGAGCCGAGAAAATTACAGATTTTCGGTGTCCACCACCCAAAACCATGTAAAAATCCAACATATATATGGTGCTTTCTCGGGTGCAATTACAGATAGAGCGATAAATCAAAGTGAATTATCTGCAGGAAGCCCTGGCGCATGCTTCTGTGCAGCGGGAACGACCTCGGACCACCAGAGGCCGAGAAAACCACCGTCTCATGGGGCCGGACACTCAGGGTCGGGGAAAAGTCCAATATATATATGGTGATATCTCGGTTGCTATTAGAGATAGCGCAATAAACCAAAGTGAATTATCTGCAGGAGGCCCTGGCGCATGAATCTGTGCAGCGGGACCGACCTCGGATCACCAGGGTCCGAGAAAACCACCGTCTCATGGGGCCGGACACTCAGGGTCAGCGTAAAATCCAATATATATCTGGTGATATCTCGGGTGCTATTACAGATATCGCAATAAATCAAACTGCATTGTCTGTACGAGGCCCTGGCGCATGAATCTGTGCAGCTGGTACAACCTCGGGCCACCAGGGGCTGAGAAAACCACCGACACATGGGGCCGGACGCTCAGGCTCAGGGAAAAATCCAACATATATCTGGTGATATCTCGGGTGCTATTAGAGATAGCCCAATAAATCAAAGTGCATTGTCTGTAGGAGGCCCTGGCGCATGAATCTGTGCAGCTGGTACGACCTCGGACCACCAGGGGCCGAGAAAAGTACAGATTTTCGGTCTCCGTCACCCAAGGTCATGTAAAAATCCAGCATATATTTGGTGATATCTCGGGTGCTATTAGAAATAGCGGCATAAATCAAAGTGCAATATCTGCAGGAGGCACCAGCGCATAAATCTGTGCAGCGGGATCGACCTCGGACCACCAGGGGAGGAGAAAACCACCGTCTTATGGGGCCGGACACTCAGGGTCAGGGTAAAATCCAATATATATCTGGTGATATCTCGGGTGCTATTACATATATATCGCAATAAATCAAACTGCATTGTCTGTACGAGGCCCTGGTGCATGAATCTGTGCAGCGGGAACGACCTCGGTCCACCAGGGGCCGAGAAAACCACCGTCTCATGGGGCCGGACACTCAGGGTCGGGGAAAATCCAATATATATCTGGTGATATCTCGGGTGCTATTATAGCTAGCGGAATAAATCAAAGTGCATTGTCCGTAGGAGGCCTTTGCGCATGAATCTGTGCAGCAGGAACGACATCGGACCGCCAGGGGCCGAGAAAATTACAGATTTTCGGTATCCGTCACCCAATGTCATGTAAAAATCCAGCATATATCTGGTGATATCTAGGGTTCTATTACAGATAGCGCGATAAATCAAACTGCACTGTCTGCAGGAGGCCCTGGCGCATGCATCTGTGCAGCTGGAACGACATCGGACAACCAGGGGCCGAGAAAATTACAGATTTTCGGTATCCGTCACCCAATCTCATGTAAAAATCCAGCATATATCTGGAGATATCTAGGGTTTTATTACAGATAGCGCGATAAATCTAACTGCACTGTCTGCAGGAGGCCCTGGCGCATGAATCTGTGAAGCAGGAACGACAGCGGACCTCCAGGGGCCGAAAAAATTACAGATTTTCGGTGTCCGTCACCCAAAGTCATGTAAAAATTCAGCATATATCTGGTGATATCTCAGGTGCTATTACAGATAGCGCGATAAATCAAAGTGCATAGTCTGCGGGAAGCCCTGCCGCATGAATGTGTGCTGCGGGAACGACCTCGGACCACCAGGGGCCGAAAAAACCACCGTCTCATGGGGCCGGACACCCAAGCTCATGTAAAAATCCAGGATGTATCTGATGATATCTCGGGTGCTATTAGAGATAGCGCGATAAATCGGAGTGCATTGTCTGCAGGAGTCCCTGGCGCATGAATCTGTGCAGCGGGAACGACCTCGGACCACCAGGGGCCGAGAAAACTACCGACAGATGGGGCCGGATACTAGGGGTCAGGGAAAAGTCCAAAATATATCTGGTGATATCTCGGGTGCTATTAGAGATAGCGCAATAAATCAAAGAGCATTGTCTGTAGGAGGCCCTGGCGCATGAATGTGTGCAGCCGCAACGACGTCGGACCACCAGGGGCCGAGAAAACCACCGACACATAGGGCCGGACACCAAAGGTCATGCAAAAATCCAGGATGTATCTGATGATATCTCTGGTGCTATTAGAGATAGCGCATTAAATCAGAGTGCATTGTCTGCAGAAAGCCCTGCCGCATGAATCTGTGCAGCGGGAACGACCTCGGACCACCAGAGGCCGAGAAAACCACGGTCTCATGGGGCCGGACTCTCTGGATCAGGGATTAATATGGCATAAATCTGGTGATATCTAGGGTGCTTTTAGAGATAGCGCGATAAATCAAAGTTCATTGTCTGCAGCAAGCCCTGGCGCGTGAATCTGCAGTGGGATCGACCTCGGACCATCAGGGGCCGAAAAAATTACAGATTTTCGGTACCCGTCACCCAAGGTCATGTAAAAATCCAGCATATATCTGGAGATATCTTGGGTACTATTGCAGATTGCGCGGTAAATCAAAGTGCATTGTCTGCAGGAAGCCCTGGCGCATGAATCTGTGTAGCGGCAACGACATCGGACCACCAGGGGCCGAGAAAACCACCGTCTCATGGGGCCGGAGACTCAGGGTCAGGGTAAAATACAATATATTTCTGGTTATATCTCGTGTGCTATTACAGATAGCGCAATAAACCAAAGTGCATTGTCTGCAGGAAGCCCTGGCCCACGAATCTGTGGAGCAGGAACGAGCTCGGACCACCAGAGGTCGAGAAAATTACAGATATTCGGAATTCGTCACCCAAGGTCATGTAAAAATCCAGCATATATCTGGTGATATCTCGGGTGCTATTAGAGATAGCGCGATAAATCAAAGTGCATTGTCTGCGGCAGACCCTGGCACATGAATCTGTGCAGCGGCAACGACCTCGGGCAACCAGGGGCCGAGGAAACCACCGTCTCATGGGGCCGGACACTCAGGGTCAGGGGAAAATCCAATATATATCTGGTGATATCTCGGGTGCTATTATAGATAGCGCAATAAACGAAACTGAATTATCTGCAGGAGGCCCTGGCGCATGCATCTGTGCAGCGGGAACGACCTCGGACCACCACGGGCCGAGAAAACCATCGTCTCATGGGGCCGGACACTCAGCGTCAGGGAAAAATCCAATATGTATCTGGTGATATCTCGGGTGCTATTACAGATAGCGCAATAAATCAAAGTGCATTGTCTGTAGGAGGCCCCGGCGCATGAATCTGTGCAGCGGGAACGACCTCGGACCGCCAGGGGCCGAGAAAACCACCGACACATGGGGACGGACACTTAGAGTCAGGGAAAAATCCAATATATATCTGGTGATATCTCGGGTGCTATTAGAGATAGCGCAATAAACCAAAGTGAATTATCTGCAGGAGGCCCTGGCGCATGAATCTCTGCAGCGGGAACGAACTCGGGTCACCAGGGTCCGAGAAAACCACCGTCTCATGGGGCCGGTCACTCAGGGTCGGGGAAAAATCCAATATATATCTGGTGATATGTCGGGTGCAATTAGAGATACCGCAATAAACGAAACTGAATTATCTGCACGAGGCCCTGGCGCATGCATCTGTGCAGCGGGAACGACCTCGGACCACCAGGGGCCGAGAAAACCACCGTCCCATGGGGCCGGACACTCAGGGTCAGGGGAAAATCCAATATATATCTGGTGATATCTCGGGTTCTATTAGAAATAGGGCAATAAATCAAACTGCATTGTCTGCGGGAGGCCCTGCCGCATGAATCTGGGCAGCGGCAACGACCTCGGGCAACCAGGGGCCGAGGAAACCACCGTCTCATGGGGCCGGACACTCAGGGTCAGGGGAAAATCCAATATATATCTGGTGATATCTCGGGTGCTATTAGAAATAGGGCAATAAATCAAACTGCATTGTCTGCGGGAGGCCCTGGCGCATGAATCTGTGAAGCAGTAACGACCTCGGACCACCAGGGGCCGAGAAAATTACAGATTTTCGGTATCCGTCATCCAAAGTCATGTAAAAATCCAGCATATATATGGAGCTTTCTCGGGTGCTATTACAGATAGCGCAATAAATCAAAGTGCATTGTCTGTAGGAGGCCCTGGCGCATGAATCGGTGCAGCGGGAACGACCTCGGACCACCAGGGGCCGAGAAAACCACCGTCTCATCGGGCCGGAAACTCAGGGTCAGGGGAAAATGCAATATATATCCTGTGACATCTCGGGTGCTATTAGAGATAGCGCAACAAACCAAAGTGGATTATCTGCAGGAGGCCCTGGCGCATGCATCTGTGCAGCGGGAACGACCTCGGACCACCAGGGGCCGAGAAAACCGCCGTCTCATGGGGCCGGACACTCAGGGTCAGGGAAAAATCCAATATATATCTGGTGATATCTCGGGTGCTATTACAGATAGCGCAGTAAATCAAAGTGCATTGTCTGTAGGAGGCCCTGGCAAATGAATCTGTGCAGCGGAAACTACATCGGACCACCAGGGGCCGAGAAAATTACAGATTTTCGGTATCCGTCACCCAAAGTCATGTAAAAATCCAGCATATATCTGGTGATATCTCGGGTTCTATTACAGATAGCGCGATAAATCAAATTGCATTGTCTGCAGGAAGCCCTGGCGCATGAATCTGTGAAGCATGAACGAGCTCGGACCACCAGGGACCGAGAAAATTACAGATATTCGGAATTCGTCACCCAAGGTCATGTAAAAATCCAGCATATATCTGGTGATATCTCGGGTGCTATTACAGATAGCGCATTAAACCAAAGTGCATTGTCTGTAGGCGGCCCTGGCGCATGAATCTGTGCAGCGGGAACGACCTCGGACCACCAGGGGCCGAGAAAACCACCATCTCATGGGGCCGGACACTCAGGGTCTGGGGAAAATCCAATATATATCTGGTGATATCTCGCGTGCCATTAGAGACTGCGCAATAAACCAAAGTGAATTATCTGCAGGAAGCCCTGGCGCATGCATCTGTGTAGCGGGAACGACCTCGGACCACCAGGGGCCGAGACAACCACCGTCTCATGGGGCCGGACACTCAGGGTCAGGGAAAAATCAAATATATATCTGGTGAAATCTCGGGTGCTATTACAGATAGCGCAATGAATCAAAGTGCATTGTCTGTAGGAGGCCCTGCCGCATGAATCTGGGCAGCGGGAACGACTTCGGACCACCAGGGCCTGAGAATACCACATTCTCATGGGGCCGGACACTCAGTGTCAGGGGAAAATCCAATATATATCTGGTGATATCTCGAGTGCTATTAGAGATAGCGCAATAAACCAAAGTGAATTATCTGCAGGAGGCCCTGGCGCATGAATGTGTGCAGCGGGAACGACCTCGGACCACCAGGAGCAGAGAAAACCACCGTCTCATGGGGCCGGACGCTCAGGGTCAGGGAAAAATCCAATATATATCTGGTGATATCTCGGGTGCTATTACAGATAGCGCAATAAATCAAAGTGCATTGTCTGTAGGAGGCCCTGCCGCATGAATCTGGGCAGCGGGAACGACCTCGGGCCACCAGGGGCCGAGAAAGCCACCGTCTCATGGGGCCGGAAACTCAGTGTCAGGGGAAAATCCAATATATATCTGGTGATATCTCGGGTGCTATTAGAGATAGCGCAATAAACCAAAGTGAATTATCTGCAGGAGGCCCTGGCGCATGAATGTTTGCAGCGGGAACGACCTCGGACCACCAGGAGCCGAGAAAACCACCGTCTCATGGGGCCAGACACTCAGGGTCAGTGAAAAATCCAATATATATCTGGTGATATCTCGGGTGCTATTACAGATAGCGCAATAAATCAAAGTGCATTGTCTGTAGGAGGCCCTGGCGCATGAATCTGTGCAGCGGGAACGACATCGGACCACCAGGGGCCGAGAAAATTACAGATTTTCGGTATCCGTCACCCAATGTCATGTAAAAATCCAGCATATATATGGTGCTTTCTCGGGTGCTATTACAGATAGCGCAATAAATCAATGTGCATTGTCTGTAGGATGCCCTGGCGCATGAATCTGTGCAGCGGGAACGACCTTGGACCACCGGGGGCCGAGAAAACCACAGTCTCATGGGGCCGGACACACAGGTTCAGGGGAAAATCCAATATATATCTGGTGATATCTCGTGTGTTATTACAGATAGCGCAATAAGCAAAAGTGAATTATCTGCAGGAGGCACTGGCGCATGAATCTGTGTAGCGGGAAAGACCTCGGACCTCCAGGGGCCGAGACAACCACCGTCTCATGGGGCCGGACACTCAGGGTCAGGGAAAAATCAAATATATATCTGGTGATATCTCGGGTGCTATTAGAGATAGCGCAATAAAGCAAAGTGAATTATCTGCAGGAGGCCCTGGCGCATGAATCTGTGCAGCGGGAACGACCTCGGACCACCAGGGGCCGAGAAAACCACCGTCTCATGGAGCCGGACGCTGAGGGTCAGGGAAAAATCCAATATATATCTGGTGATATCTCGGGTGCTATTACACATAGCGCAATAAATCAAAGTGCATTGTCTGCAGGAGGCCCTGGCGCATGAATCTGTGCAGCAGGATCGACATCGGACCACCAGGGGCCGAGAAAATTACAGATATTCGCAATCCGTCACCCAAAGTCATGTAAAAATCCAGCATATATATGGTGCTTTCTCGGGTGCAATTACAGATAGCGCAATAAATCAATGTGCATTGTCTGTAGGAGGCCCTGGCGCATGACTCTGAGCAGCGGGAACGGCCTCGGAACACCAGAGGCCGAGAAAACCACCGTCTCATGGGGCCGGACACTCAGGGTCGGGGAAAAATCCAATATATATCTGGTGATATCTCGGGTGCTATTACAGCTGGCGCAATAAACCAAAGTGAATTATCTGCAGGTGGCCCGGGCGCATGAATGTTTGCAGCGGGAACGACCTCGGACCACCAGGAGCCGAGAAAACCACCGTCTCATGGGGCCAGACACTCAGGGTCAGGGAAAAATCCAATATATATCTGGTGATATCTCGGGTGCTGTTACAGATAGCGCAACAAATCAAAGTGCATTGTCTGTAGGAGGCCCTGGCTCATGAATCTGGGCAGCGGGAACGACCTCGGACCACCAGGGGCCGAGAAAACCACCGTCTCATGAGGCCGGACACTCAGGGTCAAGGGAAAATCCAATATATATCTGGTGATATCTCGGGTGCTATTAGAGATAGCGCAATAAACCAAAGTGAATTATCTGCAGGAGGCGCTGGCGCATGCATCTGTGCAGCGGGAACGACCTCGGACCACCAGGGGCCGAGGAAACCACCGTCTCATGGGGCCGGACACTCAGGGTCAGGGTAAAATCAAATATATATCTGGTGATATCTCGGGTGCTATTACAGATAGCGCAATAAATCAATGTGCATTGCCTGTAGGATGCCCTGGCGCATGAATCTGTGCAGCGGGAACGACCTCGGACCACCGGGGGCCGAGAAAACCAAAGTCCCATGGGGCTGGACACTCAGGTTCAGGGGAAAATCCAATATATATCTGGTGATATCTCGGGTGTTATTACAGATAGCGCAATAAGCAAAAGTGAATTATCTGCAGGAGGCCCTGGCGCATGAATCTGTGTATCGGGAACGACCTCGGACCACCAGGGGCCGAGAAAACCACAGTCTCATGGGGCCGGACACTCAGGGTCAGGGGAAAATCCAATATATATGTGGTGATATCTCGGGTACTATAACAGATAGCGCAATAAATCAAAGTGCATTGCCTGTACGTGGCCCTGGCGCATGAATCTGTTTAGCGGGAACGACCTCGGACCCCCAGGGGCCGAGAAAACCGCCGTCTCATTGGGCCGGACACTCAGGGTCAAGGAAAAATCCAATATATATCTGGTGATATCTCGGGTGCTATTACAGATAGCGCAATAAACCAAAGTGCATTGTCTGTAGGAGGCCCTGGCGCATGGATCTCTGCAGGTTGAACGACCTCGGACCACCAGGGGCCGAGAAAACCACAGTCTCATGGGGCTGGGCACTCAGGGTCAGGGGAAAATCCAATATATGTCTGGTGATATCTCGGGTGCTATTAGAGATAGCGCAATAAACCAAAGTGAATTATCTGCAGGAGGCCCTGGCGCGTGAATCTGTGCAGCGGGAACGACCTCGGCCCACCAGGGGCCGATAAAACCACCGTCTCATGGGGTCGGACACTCAGGGCCAGGGGAAAATCCAATATATATCTGGTGATATCTCGGGTGCTATTAGAGATAGCGCAATAAACCAAAGTGAGTTATCTGCAGGAGGCCCTGGCGCATGAACCTGTGCAGCGGGAACGACCTCGGACCACCAGGGGCCGAGAAATCCACCGTCTCATGGGGCCGGACCCTCAGGGTCAGGGAAAAATCCAATATATATCTGGTGATATCTCGGGTGCTATTAGAGATAGCGCAATAAATCAAAGTGAATTATCTGCAGGAGGCCCTGGCGCATGAATCTGTGCAGCGGGAACGACCTCGTATCACCAGGGGCCGAGAAAACCACCGTCTCATGGTGCCGGACACTCAGGGTCAGGGAAAAATCCAATATATATTTGGTGATATCTCAGGTGCTATTACAGATAGCGCGATAAATCAAAGTGCATTGTCTGCAGGAGGCCCTGGCGCATGAACCTGTGCAGAGGGAACGACCTAGGACCACCAGGGGCCGAGAAAAGCACCGTCTCATGGCGCCGTAATGTCAGGGTCAGGGGAAAATCCAATGTATATCTGGTGATATCTCGGGTGCTATTAGAGATAGCGCAATAGACCAAAGTGAATTATCTGCAGAAGGCCCTGGCGCATGAATCTGTGTAGCGGGAACGACCTCGGACCACCAGGGGCCGAGAAAACCACGGTCTCATGGGGCCGGGCACTCAGGGTCAGGGAAAAATCCAATATATATCTGGTGATATCTCGGGTGCTATTAGAGATAGCGCAATAAATAAAAGTGCATTGTCTGCGGGAGGGCCTGTCGCATGAATCTGTGCAGCGGCAACGACCTCGGACAACCAGGGGCCGAGAAAACCACCGTCTCATTGGGCCGAACACTCAGGGTCGGGGAAAAATCCAATATATATCTGGTGATATGTCGGGTGCTATTGGAGATAGCGCAATATATCAAAGTGAATTATCTGCAGGAGGCCCTGGCGCATGAATCTGTGCAGCGGGAACGACCACGGACCACCACTGGCCGAGAAAACCACCGTCTCATGGGGCCGGACACTCAGGGCCAGGTAAAAATCCAATGTATATCTGGTGATATCTCGGGTGCTATTACAGATAGCGCAATAAATCAAAGTGCATTGTGTGTAGGAGGCCCTGGCGCATGAGTCTGGACAGCGGGAACGACCTCGGACCACCAGGGGCAGAGAAAACCACCGTCTCATGGGGCCGGACACTCAGGGTCGTGGAAAAATTCAATATATATCTGGTGATATCTAGGGTGCTATTACAGATAGCGCAATAAACCAAAGAGAATTATGAGCAGGAGGCCTTGGCGCGTGAATCTGTGCAGCGGGAACCACCTCGGAACACCAGGGTCCGAGAAAACCACCGTCTCATGTGGCCGGAACCTCAGGGTCCGGGAAAAATCAAATATATATCTGGTGATATCTCGGGTGCTATTAGAGATAGCGCAATAAATCATAGTGCATTGTCCGTAGGAGGCCCTTGCGCATGAATCTGTGCAGCAGGAACGACATCGGACAACCAGGGGCCGAGAAAATTACAGATTTTCGGTATGCGTCACCCAATGTCATGTAAAAATCCAGCATATATCTGGTGATATCTCGGGTTCTATTACAGATAGCGCGATAAATCAAAGTGCATTGTCTGTAGGAGGCCTTGGCGCATGAATCTGGGCAGCGGGAACGACCTCGGACCACCAGGGGCCGAGAAAACCACCGTCTCATGGGGCCGGACACTCAGGATCAGGGGAAAATCCAATATATATCTGGTGATATCTCGGATTCTATTACAGATAGCGCGATAAATCAAAGTGTATTGTCTGTAGGAGGCCCTGGCGAATGAATCTGGGCAGCGGGAACGACCTCGGACCACCAGGGGCCAAGAAAACCACCGTCTCATGGGGCCGGACACTCAGGGTCAAGGGAAAATTCAATATATATCTGGTGATATCTCGGGTGAAATTAGAGATAGCGCAATAAACCAAAGTGTATTATCTGTAGGAGGCACAGGCGAATGAAACTGTGCAGCAGGAACGACCTCGGACGACCAGGGGCCGAGAAAACCACCGTCTCATGGGGCCGGACACTCAGGGTCAGGGGAAAATCCAATATATATCTGGTGATATCTCAGGTTCTATTACAGATAGCGCGATAAAACAAAGTGCATTGTCTGCAGGAGGCCCTGGCGCATGAACCTGTGAAGCAGGATCGACCTCGGCCCTCCAGGGGCGGAGAAACTTACAGAATTTCGGTGTCCGTCACCCAAGATCATGTAAAAATCCAGCATATATCTGGTGATATCTCGGGTGCTATTACAGATAGCGCAATAAATCAAAGTGCATTGTCTGTAGGAGGCCCCGGCGCATGAATCTGTGCAGCGGGAACGACGTCGGACCACCAGGGGCCGAGAAAACCACCGTCTCATGGGGCCGGACACTCAGGTTCGGGGAAAAATACAATATATATCTGGTGATATCTCGGGTGCTATTAGAAATAGCGAGATAAATCAAAGTGCATTGTCTGCAGGAAGCCCTGGCTCATGATTCTGTGCAGCGGGAACGACCTTGGACCAGGGGCCGAGAAAATCACCGTCTCATGGAGCCGGACTGTCAGGGTCAGGGAAAAATCCAATATATATCTGGTGATATCTCGGGTGCTATTACAGATAGCGCAATAAATCAAAGTGCATTGTCTGTAGGAGGCCCTGGCTCATGAATTTGTGCAGCCGGAACGACCTCGGACCACCAGGGGCCGAGAAAACCACAGTCTCATGGGGCCGGACACTCAGGGTCAATGGAAAATCCAATATATATCTGGTGATATCTCGGGTGCTATTAGAGACAGCGCAATAAACCACAGTGAATTATCTGCAGGAGGCCCTGGCGCATGAATCTGTGCTGCGGGAACGACGTCGGACCAACAGGGGCCGAGAAAATCACCGTCTCATGGGGCCGGACACTCAGGGTCGTGGAAAAATTCAATATATATCTGGTGATATCTAGGGTGCTATTACAGATAGCGCAATAAACCAAAGAGAATTATCTGCAGGAGGCCTTGGCGCGTGAATCTGTGCAGCGGGAACCACCTCGGAACACCAGGGTCCGAGAAAACCACCGTCTCATGTGGCCGGAACCTCAGGGTCCGGGAAAAATCAAATATATATCTGGTGATATCTCGGGTGCTATTAGAGATAGCGCAATAAATCATAGTGCATTGTCCGTAGGAGGCCCTTGCGCATGAATCTGTGCAGCAGGAACGACATCGGACAACCAGGGGCCGAGAAAATTACAGATTTTCGGTATGCGTCACCCAATGTCATGTAAAAATCCAGCATATATCTGGTGATATCTCGGGTTCTATTACAGATAGCGCGATAAATCAAAGTGCATTGTCTGTAGGAGGCCTTGGCGCATGAATCTGGGCAGCGGGAACGACCTCGGACCACCAGGGGCCGAGAAAACCACCGTCTCATGGGGCCGGACACTCAGGATCAGGGGAAAATCCAATATATATCTGGTGATATCTCGGATTCTATTACAGATAGCGCGATAAATCAAAGTGTATTGTCTGTAGGAGGCCCTGGCGCATGAATCTGGGCAGCGGGAACGACCTCGGACCACCAGGGGCCAAGAAAACCACCGTCTCATGGGGCCGGACACTCAGGGTCAAGGGAAAATTCAATATATATCTGGTGATATCTCGGGTGAAATTAGAGATAGCGCAATAAACCAAAGTGTATTATCTGTAGGAGGCACAGGCGAATGAAACTGTGCAGCAGGAACGACCTCGGACGACCAGGGGCCGAGAAAACCACCGTCTCATGGGGCCGGACACTCAGGGTCAGGGGAAAATCCAATATATATCTGGTGATATCTCAGGTTCTATTACAGATAGCGCGATAAAACAAAGTGCATTGTCTGCAGGAGGCCCTGGCGCATGAACCTGTGAAGCAGGATCGACCTCGGCCCTCCAGGGGCCGAGAAACTTACAGAATTTCGGTGTCCGTCACCCAAGATCATGTAAAAATCCAGCATATATCTGGTGATATCTCGGGTGCTATTACAGATAGCGCAATAAATCAAAGTGCATTATCTGCAGGGGGCCCTGGCGCATGAATCTGTGCAGCGCGAACGACCTCGGACCACCAGGGGCCGAGAAAACCACCGTCTCATGGGGCCGGACACTCAGGGTCAGGGAAAAATCCAATATATATCTGGTGATATCTCGGGTGCTATTACAGATAGCGCAATAAATCAAAGTGCATTGTCTGTAGGAGGACCTTGCGCATTAATCTGGGCAGTGGGAACGACCTCGGACCACCAGGGGCCGAGAAAACCACCGTCTCAAGGGGCCGGACACTCAGGGTCAGGGTAAAATCCGATATATATCTGGTGATATCTCGGGTGCTATTAGAGATAGCGCAATAAACCAAAGTGAATTATCTGCAGGAGGCCCTGGCGCATGCATCTGTGCAGCGGGAACGACCTCGGACCATCAGGGGCCGAGAAAACCGCCGTCTCATGGGTCCGGACACTCAGGGTCAGTGAAAAATCAAATATATATCTGGTGATATCTCGGGTGCTATTAGAGATAGCGGAATAAACCAAAGTGCATTGTCTGTAGGAGGCCGTGGCGCATAAATCTGGGCAGCGGGAACGACCTCAGACCACCAGAGGCCGAGAAAACCACCGTCACATGGGGCCGGACACTCAGGGTGAGGGAAAAATCCAATATATATCTGGTGATATCTCGGGTGCTGTTACAGATAGCCCTATAAGACAAAGTAAATTATCTGTAGGAGGCCCTGGCGCATGAATCTGGGCAGCGGGAACGACCTCGGACCGCCAGGGGCGGAGAAAACCACCGACACATGGGGCCGGACACTCAGGTTCAGGGAAAAATCCAATATATGTCTGGTGATATCTCGGGTGCTATTACAGATAGCGCAATAAATCAAAGTGCATTGTCTGTAGGAGGTCCTGGCGTATGAATTTGGCCAGCGGGAACGACATCGGACCACCAGGGGCCGAGAAAACCACCGTCTCATGGGGCCGGACACTCAGGGTCACTGAAAAATCCTATATATATCTGGTGATATCTCGGGTGCTATTAGAGATAGCGCCATAATCCAAAGTGAATTATCTGCATGAGGCCCTGGCGCATGAATCTGTGCAGAGGAAACGACCTCGGACCACCAGGGGCCGAGAAAACCACCGTCTCATGGGGCCGGACACTCAGGGTCAGGGAAAAATCCAATATATATCTGGTGATATCTCGGGTCCTATTACAGATAGCGCAATATATCAAGGTGCATTGCCTGTAGGATGCCCTGCCGCATGAATCTGGGCAGCGGGAACGACCTCGGACCACCAGGGGCCGAGAAAACCACCGTCACATGGGGCCGGACACTCAGGGTCAGGGGAAAATCCAATATATATCTGGTGATATCTCGGGTGCTATTAGAGATAGCGCAATAAACAAAAGTGAATTATCTGCAGGAGGCCCTGGCGCATGCATCTGTGCAGCGGGAACGACCTCGGACCACCAGGGGCCGAGAAGACCACCGTCTCATGGGGCCGGACACTCAGGGTCAGGGGAAAATCCAATATATATCTGGTGATATCTCGGGTGCTATTACAGATAGCGCAATAAATCAAAGTGCATTGTCTGTAGGAGGCCCCGGCGCATGAATCTGTGCAGCGGGAACGACGTCGGACCACCAGGGGCCGAGAAAACCACCGTCTCATGGGGCCGGACACTCAGGTTCGGGGAAAAATACAATATATATCTGGTGATATCTCGGGTGCTATTAGAAATAGCGAGATAAATCAAAGTGCATTGTCTGCAGGAAGCCCTGGCTCATGATTCTGTGCAGCGGGAACGACCTTGGACCAGGGGCCGAGAAAATCACCGTCTCATGGAGCCGGACTGTCAGGGTCAGGGAAAAATCCAATATATATCTGGTGATATCTCGGGTGCTATTACAGATAGCGCAATAAATCAAAGTGCATTGTCTGTAGGAGGCCCTGGCTCATGAATTTGTGCAGCCGGAACGACCTCGGACCACCAGGGGCCGAGAAAACCACAGTCTCATGGGGCCGGACACTCAGGGTCAATGGAAAATCCAATATATATCTGGTGATATCTCGGGTGCTATTAGAGACAGCGCAATAAACCACAGTGAATTATCTGCAGGAGGCCCTGGCGCATGAATCTGTGCTGCGGGAACGACGTCGGACCAACAGGGGCCGAGAAAATCACCGTCTCATGGGGCCGGACTGTCAGGGTCAGGAAAAAATCCAATATATATCTGGTGATATCTCGGGTGTTATTACAGATAGCGCAATAAATCAAAGTGAATTATCTGCAGGGGGCCCTGGCGCATGAATCTGTGCAGCGGGAACGACCTCGGACCACCAGGGGCCGAGAAAACCACAGTCTCATGGGGCCGGGCGCTCAGGGTCAGGGGAAAATCCAATATATATCTTGTGATATCTCGGGTGCTATTAGAGATAGCGCAATAAACCAAAGTGAATGATCTGCATGAGGCCCGGGCACATGAATCTGTGCAGCGGGAACGACCTCGGACCACCAGGGGCCGAGAAAACCAGCGTCTCATTGGGCCGGACACTCAGGTTCAGGGAAAAATCCAATATATATCTGGTGATATCACGGGTGCTATTACAAATAGCGCAATAAATCAAAGTGCATTGTCTGTAGGAGGCCCTGGCGCATAAATCTCTGCACCTGGAACGACCTCGGACCACCAGAGGCCGAGAAAATCACCGTCTCATGGGGCCGGACTGTCAGGGTCAGGAAAAAATCCAATATATATCTGGTGATATCTCGGGTGTTATTACAGATAGCGCACTAAACCAAAGTGAATTATCTGCAGCGGGTCCCTGGTGCATGAATCTGTGCGGCGGCAACGACCTCGGACCACCAGGGGCCGAGAAAACCACCGACACATGGGGCAGCACACGCAAGGTCATGTAAAAACCCAGGATGTATCTGATGATATCTCGGGTGCTATTAGAGATAGCGCAATAAACCAAAGTGCATTGCCTGTAGGAGGCCCTGGCGCATGAATCTGTTCAGCGGGGACGACCTCGGACCACCAGGGGCCGAGAAAACCACAGTCTCATGGGGCCGGACGCTCAGGGTCAGGGGAAAATCCAATATATATCTTGTGATATCTCGGGAGCTATTACAGATAGCGAAATATATCAAAGTGCATTGCCTGTAGGATGCCCTGCCGCATGAATCTGGGCAGCGGGAACGACCTCGGACAACCAGGGGCCGAGAAAACCACCGTCACATGGGGCCGGACACTCAGGGTCGGGGAAAAATACAATATATATCTGGTGATATCTCGGGTGCTATTAGAAATAGCGAGATAAATCAAAGTGCATTGTCTGCAGGAAGCCCCGGCTCATGATTCTGTGCAGCGGGAACGACCTTGGACCAGGGGCCGAGAAAATCACCGTCTCATTGAGCCGGACTGTCAGGGTCAGGGAAAAATCCAATATATATCTGGTGATATCTCGGGTGCTATTACAGATAGCGCAATAAATCAAAGTGCATTGTCTGTAGGAGGCCCTGGCTCATGAATTTGTGCAGCCGGAACGACCTCGGACCACCAGGGGCCGAGAAAACCACAGTCTCATGGGGCCGGACACTCAGGGTCAGTGGAAAATCCAATATATATCTGGTGATATCTCGGGTGCTATTAGAGATAGCGCAATAAACCAAAGTGAATTATCTGCAGGAGGCCCTGGCGCATCAATCTGTGCTGCGGGAACGACGTCGGACCAACAGGGGCCGAGAAAATCACCGTCTCATGGGGCCGGACTGTCAGGGTCAGGAAAAAAGTCAATATATATCTGGTGATATCTCGGGTGCTATTACAGATAGCGCAATAAGTCAAAGTGAATTATTTGCAGGGGGCCCTGGCACATGAATCTGTGCAGCGGGAACGACCTCGGACCACCAGGGGCCGAGAAAACCACCGTCTCATGGGGCCGGACACTCAGGGTCACTGAAAAATCCTATATATATCTGGTGATATCTCGGGTGCTATTAGAGATAGCGCAATAATACAAAGTGAATTATCTGCATGAGGCCCTGGCGCATGAATCTGTGCAGAGGAAACGACCTCGGACCACCAGGGGCCGAGAAAACCACCGTCTCATGGGGCCGGACACTCAGGGTCAGGGAAAAATCCAATATATATCTGGTGATATCTCGGGTGCTATTACAGATAGCGCAATATATCAAAGTGCATTGCCTGTAGGATGCCCTGCCGCATGAATCTGGGCAGCGGGAACGACCTCGGACCACCAGGGGCCGAGAAAACCACCATCACATGGGGCCGGACACTCAGGGTCAGGGGAAAATCCAATATATATCTGGTGATATCTCTGGTGCTATTAGAGATAGCGCAATAAACCAAAGTGAATTATCTGCAGGAGGCCTTGGCGCATGCATCTGTGCAGCGGGAACGACCTCGGACCACCAGGGGCCGAGAAGACCACCGTCTCATGGGGCCGGACACTCAGGGTCAGGGGAAAATCCAATATATATCTGGTGATATCTCGGGTGCTATTACAGATAGCGCAATAAATCAAAGTGCATTGTCTGTAGGAGGCCCCGGCGCATGAATCTGTGCAGCGGGAACGACGTCGGACCACCAGGGGCCGAGAAAACCACCGTCTCATGGGGCCGGACACTCAGGGTCGGGGAAAAATACAATATATATCTGGTGATATCTCGGGTGCTATTAGAAATAGCGAGATAAATCAAAGTGCATTGTCTGCAGGAAGCCCTGGCTCATGATTCTGTGCAGCGGGAACGACCTTGGACCAGGGGCCGAGAAAATCACCGTCTCATGGAGCCGGACTGTCAGGGTCAGGGAAAAATCCAATATATATCTGGTGATATCTCGGGTGCTATTACAGATAGCGCAATAAATCAAAGTGCATTGTCTGTAGGAGGCCCTGGCTCATGAATTTTTGCAGCCGGAACGACCTCGGACCACCAGGGGCCGAGAAAACCACAGTCTCATGGGGCCGGACACTCAGGGTCAGTGGAAAATCCAATATATATCTGGTGATATCTCGGGTGCTATTACAGATAGCGCAATAAATCAAAGTGAATTATCTGCAGGGGGCCCTGGCGCATGAATCTGTGCAGCGGGAACGACCTCGGACCACCAGGGGCCGAGAAAACCACAGTCTCATGGGGCCGGGCGCTCAGGGTCAGGGGAAAATCCAATATATATCTTGTGATATCTCGGGTGCTATTAGAGATAGCGCAATAAACCAAAGTGAATGATCTGCATGAGGCCCGGGCACATGAATCTGTGCAGCGGGAACGACCTCGGACCACCAGGGGCCGAGAAAACCAGCGTCTCATTGGGCCGGACACTCAGGTTCAGGGAAAAATCCAATATATATCTGGTGATATCACGGGTGCTATTACAAATAGCGCAATAAATCAAAGTGCATTGTCTGTAGGAGGCCCTGGCGCATAAATCTGGGCAGCGGGAACGACCTCGGACCACCAGGGGCCAAGAAAACCACCGTCTCATGGGGCCGGACACTCAGGGTCAAGGGAAAATTCAATATATATCTGGTGATATCTCGGGTGAAATTAGAGATAGCGCAATAAACCAAAGTGTATTATCTGTAGGAGGCACAGGCGAATGAAACTGTGCAGCAGGAACGACCTCGGACGACCAGGGGCCGAGAAAACCACCGTCTCATGGGGCCGGACACTCAGGGTCAGGGGAAAATCCAATATATATCTGGTGATATCTCATGTTCTATTACAGATAGCGCGATAAAACAAAGTGCATTGTCTGCAGGAGGCCCTGGCGCATGAACCTGTGAAGCAGGATCGACCTCGGCCCTCCAGGGGCCGAGAAACTTACAGAATTTCGGTGTCCGTCACCCAAGATCATGTAAAAATCCAGCATATATCTGGTGATATCTCGGGTGCTATTACAGATAGCGCAATAAACCGAAGTGCATTGTCTGTAGGAGGCCCTGGCGCATGAATCTGTGCAGCGGCAACGACCTCGGACCACCAGGGGCCGAGAAAACCACCGACACATGGCGCCGGACACCTAGGGTCAGGGAAAAATCCAATATATATATCTGGTGATATCTCCGATGCTATTAGAGATAGCGCAATAAATCAGAGTGCATTGTCTGCTGGAGGCCCTGGCGCATGAATCTGTGCAGCGGCAACGACATCGGCCTTCCAGGGGCCCAGAAACTTACTGATTTTCGTTGTCCGTCACCCAAAGTCATGTAAAAATCCAGCATATATCTGGTGATATCTCGGGTGCTATTAGAGATAGCGCCATAATCCAAAGTGAATTATCTGCAGGAGGCCCTGCCGCATGAATCTGTGCAGCGGTAACGACCGCAGACCACCAGGGGCCGAGAAAACCACCGTCTCATGGGGCCGGACACTCAGGGTCAGGCAAAAATCAAATATATATCTGGTGATATCTCGGGTGCTATTACAGATAGCGCAATAAACCAAAGTGCATTGTCTGTAGGAGGCACTGGCGAATGAAACTGTGCAGCAGGAACGACCTCGGACCACCAGGGGCCGAGAAAATAACAGATAATCGGAATCCGTCACCCAAGGTCATGTAAAAATCCAGCATATATCTGGTGATATCTCCGGTGCTATTACAGACAGCGCAATAAACCAAAGTGCATTGTCTGCGGGAGGTCCTGGCGCATGAACGTGTGCAGCGGGAACGACCTCGGACCACCAGGGGCCAAGAAAACCACCGTCTCATGGGGCCGGACACTCAGGGTCAAGGGAAAATCCAATATATATCTGGTGATATCTCGGGTGAAATTAGAGATAGCGCGATAAATCAATGTGCATTGTCTGCAGGAGGGCCTGGCGCATGAATCTGTGAAGCAGGATCGACCTCGGCCCTCCAGGGGCCGAGAAACTTACAGATTTTCGGTGTCCGTCACCCAAGGTCATGTAAAAATCCAGCATATATCTGGTGATATCTCCGGTGCTATTACAGACAGCGCACTAAACCAAAGTGAATTATCTGCAGGAGGCCCTGGCGCATGCATCTGTGCAGCGGGAACGACCTCGGACCACCAGGGGCCGAGAAAACCACCGTCTCATGGGGCCGGACACTCAGGGTCAGGGAAAAATCCAATATATATCTGGTGATATCTCGGGTGCTATTACAGATAGCGCAATAAATCAAAGTGCATTGTCTGTAGGAGGACCTTGCGCATTAATCTGGGCAGTGGGAACGACCTCAGACCACCAGGGGCCGAGAAAACCACCGTCTCAAGGGGCCGGACACTCAGGGTCAGGGTAAAATCCGATATATATCTGGTGATATCTCGGGTGCTATTAGAGATAGCGCAATAAACCAAAGTGAATTATCTGCAGGAGGCCCTGGCGCATGCATCTGTGCAGCGGGAACGACCTCGGACCATCAGGGGCCGAGAAAACCGCGGTCTCATGGGTCCGGACACTCAGGGTCAGTGAAAAATCAAATATATATCTGGTGATATCTCGGGTGCTATTAGAGATAGCGGAATAAACCAAAGTGCATTGTCTGTAGGAGGCCGTGGCGCATGAATCTGGGCAGCGGGAACGACCTCAGACCACCAGAGGCCGAGAAAACCACCGTCACATGGGGCCGGACACTCAGGGTGAGGGAAAAATCCAATATATATCTGGTGATATCTCGGGTGCTGTTACAGATAGCCCTATAAGACAAAGTAAATTATCTGTAGGAGGCCCTGGCGCATGAATCTGGGCAGCGGGAACGACCTCGGACCGCCAGGGGCGGAGAAAACCACCGACACATGGGGCCGGACACTCAGGTTCAGGGAAAAATCCAATATATGTCTGGTGATATCTCGGGTGCTATTACAGATAGCGTAATAAATCAAAGTGCATTGTCTGTAGGAGGTCCTGGCGTATGAATTTGGCCAGCGGGAACGACATCGGACCACCAGGGGCCGAGAAAACCACCGTCTCATGGGGCCGGACACTCAGGGTCACTGAAAAATCCTATATATATCTGGTGATATCTCGGGTGCTATTAGAGATAGCGCAATAATCCAAAGTGAATTATCTGCATGAGGCCCTGGCGCATGAATCTGTGCAGAGGAAACGACCTCGGACCACCAGGGGCCGAGAAAACCACCGTCTCATGGGGCCGGACACTCAGGGTCAGGGAAAAATCCAATATATATCTGGTGATATCTCGGGTCCTATTACAGATAGCGCAATATATCAAGGTGCATTGCCTGTAGGATGCCCTGCCGCATGAATCTGGGCAGCGGGAACGACCTCGGACCACCAGGGGCCGAGAAAACCAGCGTCTCATTGGGCCGGACACTCAGGTTCAGGGAAAAATCCAATATATATCTGGTGATATCACGGGTGCTATTACAAATAGCGCAATAAATCAAAGTGCATTGTCTGTAGGAGGCCCTGGCGCATAAATCTCTGCACCTGGAACGACCTCGGACCACCAGAGGCCGAGAAAATCACCGTCTCATGGGGCCGGACTGTCAGGGTCAGGAAAAAATCCAATATATATCTGGTGATATCTCGGGTGTTATTACAGATAGCGCACTAAACCAAAGTGAATTATCTGCAGCGGGTCCCTGGTGCATGAATCTGTGCAGCGGCAACGACCTCGGACCACCAGGGGCCGAGAAAACCACCGACACATGGGGCAGCACACGCAAGGTCATGTAAAAACCCAGGATGTATCTGATGATATCTCGGGTGCTATTAGAGATAGCGCAATAAACCAAAGTGCATTGCCTGTAGGAGGCCCTGGCGCATGAATCTGTTCAGCGGGAACGACCTCGGACCACCAGGGGCCGAGAAAACCACAGTCTCATGGGGCCGGACGCTCAGGGTCAGGGGAAAATCCAATATATATCTTGTGATATCTCGGGAGCTATTACAGATAGCGCAATATATCAAAGTGCATTGCCTGTAGGATGCCCTGCCGCATGAATCTGGGCAGCGGGAACGACCTCGGACAACCAGGGGCCGAGAAAACCACCGTCACATGGGGCCGGACACTCAGGGTCGGGGAAAAATACAATATATATCTGGTGATATCTCGGGTGCTATTAGAAATAGCGAGATAAATCAAAGTGCATTGTCTGCAGGAAGCCCCGGCTCATGATTCTGTGCAGCGGGAACGACCTAGGACCAGGGGCCGAGAAAATCACCGTCTCATGGAGCCGGACTGTCAGGGTCAGGGAAAAATCCAATATATATCTGGTGATATCTCGGGTGCTATTACAGATAGCGCAATAAATCAAAGTGCATTGTCTGTAGGAGGCCCTGGCTCATGAATTTTTGCAGCCGGAACGACCTCGGACCACCAGGGGCCGAGAAAACCACAGTCTCATGGGGCCGGACACTCAGGGTCAGTGGAAAATCCAATATATATCTGGTGATATCTCGGGTGCTATTAGAGATAGCGCAATAAACCACAGTGAATTATCTGCAGGAGGCCCTGGCGCATGAATCTGTGCTGCGGGAACGACGTCGGACCAACAGGGGCCGAGAAAATCACCGTCTCATGGGGCCGGACTGTCAGGGTCAGGAAAAAATCCAATATATATCTGGTGATATCTCGGGTGTTATTACAGATAGCGCAATAAATCAAAGTGAATTATCTGCAGGGGGCCCTGGCGCATGAATCTGTGCAGCGGGAACGACCTCGGACCACCAGGGGCCGAGAAAACCACAGTCTCATGGGGCCGGGCGCTCAGGGTCAGGGGAAAATCCAATATATATCTTGTGATATCTCGGGTGCTATTAGAGATAGCGCAATAAACCAAAGTGAATGATCTGCATGAGGCCCGGGCACATGAATCTGTGCAGCGGGAACGACCTCGGACCACCAGGGGCCGAGAAAACCAGCGTCTCATTGGGCCGGACACTCAGGTTCAGGGAAAAATCCAATATATATCTGGTGATATCACGGGTGCTATTACAAATAGCGCAATAAATCAAAATGCATTGTCTGTAGGAGGCCCTGGCGCATAAATCTCTGCACCTGGAACGACCTCGGACCACCAGAGGCCGAGAAAATCACCGTCTCATGGGGCCGGACACTCAGGGTCAGGGAAAAATCCAATATATATCTGGTGATATCTCGGGTGTTATTACAGATAGCGCACTAAACCAAAGTGAATTATCTGCAGCGGGTCCCTGGTGCATGAATCTGTGCAGCGGCAACGACCTCGGACCACCAGGGGCCGAGAAAACCACCGACACATGGGGCAGCACACGCAAGGTCATGTAAAAACCCAGGATGTATCTGATGATATCTCGGGTGCTATTAGAGATAGCGCAATAAACCAAAGTGCATTGCCTGTAGGAGGCCCTGGCGCATGAATCTGTTCAGCGGGAACGACCTCGGACCACCAGGGGCCGAGAAAACCACAGTCTCATGGGGCCGGACGCTCAGGGTCAGGGGAAAATCCAATATATATCTTGTGATATCTCGGGTGCTATTACAGATAGCGCAATATATCAAAGTGCATTGCCTGTAGGATGCTCTGCCGCATGAATCTGGTCAGCGGGAACGACCTCGGACAACCAGGGGCCGAGAAAACCACCGTCACATGGGGCCGGACACTCAGGGTCGGGGAAAAATACAATATATATCTGGTGATATCTCGGGTGCTATTAGAAATAGCGAGATAAATCAAAGTGCATTGTCTGCAGGAAGCCCCGGCTCATGATTCTGTGCAGCGGGAACGACCTTGGACCAGGGGCCGAGAAAATCACCGTCTCATTGAGCCGGACTGTCAGGGTCAGGGAAAAATCCAATACATATCTGGTGATATCTCGGGTGCTATTACAGATAGCGCAATAAATCAAAGTGCATTGTCTGTAGGAGGCCCTGGCTCATGAATTTGTGCAGCCGGAACGACCTCGGACCACCAGGGGCCGAGAAAACCACAGTCTCATGGGGCCGGACACTCAGGGTCAGTGGAAAATCCAATATATATCTGGTGATATCTCGGGTGCTATTAGAAATAGCGAGGTAAATCAAAGTGCATTGTCTGCAGGAAGCCCTGGCTCATGATTCTGTGCAGCGGGAACGACCTTGGACCAGGGGCCGAGAAAATCACCGTCTCATGGAGCCGGACTGTCAGGGTCAGGAAAAAAGCCAATATATATCTGGTGATATCTCGGGTGCTATTACAGATAGCGCAATAAATCAAAGTGAATTATTTGCAGGGGGCCCTGGCACATGAATCTGTGCAGCGGGAACGACCTCGGACCACCAGGGGCCGAGAAAACCACCGTCTCATGGGGCCGGACACTCAGGGTCACTGAAAAATCCTATATATATCTGGTGATATCTCGGGTGCTATTAGAGATAGCGCAATAATCCAAAGTGAATTATCTGCATGAGGCCCTGGCGCATGAATCTGGGCAGCGGGAACGACCTCGGACCACCAGGGGCCGAGAAAACCACCATCACATGGGGCCGGACACTCAGGTTCAGGGAAAAATCCAATATATGTCTGGTGATATCTCGGGTGCTATTACAGATAGCGCAATAAATCAAAGTGCATTGTCTGTAGGAGGTCCTGGCGTATGAATTTGGCCAGCGGGAACGACATCGGACCACCAGGGGCCGAGAAAACCACCGTCTCATGGGGCCGGACACTCAGGGTCACTGAAAAATCCTATATATATCTGGTGATATCTCGGGTGCTATTAGAGATAGCGCAATAATCCAAAGTGAATTATCTGCATGAGGCCCTGGCGCATGAATCTGTGCAGAGGAAACGACCTCGGACCACCAGGGGCCGAGAAAACCACCGTCTCATGGGGCCGGACACTCAGGGTCAGGGAAAAATCCAATATATATCTGGTGATATCTCGGGTCCTATTACAGATAGCGCAATATATCAAGGTGCATTGCCTGTAGGATGCCCTGCCGCATGAATCTGGGCAGCGGGAACGACCTCGGACCACCAGGGGCCGAGAAAACCAGCGTCTCATTGGGCCGGACACTCAGGTTCAGGGAAAAATCCAATATATATCTGGTGATATCACGGGTGCTATTACAAATAGCGCAATAAATCAAAGTGCATTGTCTGTAGGAGGCCCTGGCGCATAAATCTCTGCACCTGGAACGACCTCGGACCACCAGAGGCCGAGAAAATCACCGTCTCATGGGGCCGGACTGTCAGGGTCAGGAAAAAATCCAATATATATCTGGTGATATCTCGGGTGTTATTACAGATAGCGCACTAAACCAAAGTGAATTATCTGCAGCGGGTCCCTGGTGCATGAATCTGTGCAGCGGCAACGACCTCGGACCACCAGGGGCCGAGAAAACCACCGACACATGGGGCAGCACACGCAAGGTCATGTAAAAACCCAGGATGTATCTGATGATATCTCGGGTGCTATTAGAGATAGCGCAATAAACCAAAGTGCATTGCCTGTAGGAGGCCCTGGCGCATGAATCTGTTCAGCGGGAACGACCTCGGACCACCAGGGGCCGAGAAAACCACAGTCTCATGGGGCCGGACGCTCAGGGTCAGGGGAAAATCCAATATATATCTTGTGATATCTCGGGAGCTATTACAGATAGCGCAATATATCAAAGTGCATTGCCTGTAGGATGCCCTGCCGCATGAATCTGGGCAGCGGGAACGACCTCGGACAACCAGGGGCCGAGAAAACCACCGTCACATGGGGCCGGACACTCAGGGTCGGGGAAAAATACAATATATATCTGGTGATATCTCGGGTGCTATTAGAAATAGCGAGATAAATCAAAGTGCATTGTCTGCAGGAAGCCCCGGCTCATGATTCTGTGCAGCGGGAACGACCTAGGACCAGGGGCCGAGAAAATCACCGTCTCATGGAGCCGGACTGTCAGGGTCAGGGAAAAATCCAATATATATCTGGTGATATCTCGGGTGCTATTACAGATAGCGCAATAAATCAAAGTGCATTGTCTGTAGGAGGCCCTGGCTCATGAATTTTTGCAGCCGGAACGACCTCGGACCACCAGGGGCCGAGAAAACCACAGTCTCATGGGGCCGGACACTCAGGGTCAGTGGAAAATCCAATATATATCTGGTGATATCTCGGGTGCTATTAGAGATAGCGCAATAAACCACAGTGAATTATCTGCAGGAGGCCCTGGCGCATGAATCTGTGCTGCGGGAACGACGTCGGACCAACAGGGGCCGAGAAAATCACCGTCTCATGGGGCCGGACTGTCAGGGTCAGGAAAAAATCCAATATATATCTGGTGATATCTCGGGTGTTATTACAGATAGCGCAATAAATCAAAGTGAATTATCTGCAGGGGGCCCTGGCGCATGAATCTGTGCAGCGGGAACGACCTCGGACCACCAGGGGCCGAGAAAACCACAGTCTCATGGGGCCGGGCGCTAAGGGTCAGGGGAAAATCCAATATATATCTTGTGATATCTCGGGTGCTATTAGAGATAGCGCAATAAACCAAAGTGAATGATCTGCATGAGGCCCGGGCACATGAATCTGTGCAGCGGGAACGACCTCGGACCACCAGGGGCCGAGAAAACCAGCGTCTCATTGGGCCGGACACTCAGGTTCAGGGAAAAATCCAATATATATCTGGTGATATCACGGGTGCTATTACAAATAGCGCAATAAATCAAAATGCATTGTCTGTAGGAGGCCCTGGCGCATAAATCTCTGCACCTGGAACGACCTCGGACCACCAGAGGCCGAGAAAATCACCGTCTCATGGGGCCGGACACTCAGGGTCAGGGAAAAATCCAATATATATCTGGTGATATCTCGGGTGTTATTACAGATAGCGCACTAAACCAAAGTGAATTATCTGCAGCGGGTCCCTGGTGCATGAATCTGTGCAGCGGCAACGACCTCGGACCACCAGGGGCCGAGAAAACCACCGACACATGGGGCAGCACACGCAAGGTCATGTAAAAACCCAGGATGTATCTGATGATATCTCGGGTGCTATTAGAGATAGCGCAATAAACCAAAGTGCATTGCCTGTAGGAGGCCCTGGCGCATGAATCTGTTCAGCGGGAACGACCTCGGACCACCAGGGGCCGAGAAAACCACAGTCTCATGGGGCCGGACGCTCAGGGTCAGGGGAAAATCCAATATATATCTTGTGATATCTCGGGTGCTATTACAGATAGCGCAATATATCAAAGTGCATTGCCTGTAGGATGCTCTGCCGCATGAATCTGGTCAGCGGGAACGACCTCGGACAACCAGGGGCCGAGAAAACCACCGTCACATGGGGCCGGACACTCAGGGTCGGGGAAAAATACAATATATATCTGGTGATATCTCGGGTGCTATTAGAAATAGCGAGATAAATCAAAGTGCATTGTCTGCAGGAAGCCCCGGCTCATGATTCTGTGCAGCGGGAACGACCTTGGACCAGGGGCCGAGAAAATCACCGTCTCATTGAGCCGGACTGTCAGGGTCAGGGAAAAATCCAATACATATCTGGTGATATCTCGGGTGCTATTACAGATAGCGCAATAAATCAAAGTGCATTGTCTGTAGGAGGCCCTGGCTCATGAATTTGTGCAGCCGGAACGACCTCGGACCACCAGGGGCCGAGAAAACCACAGTCTCATGGGGCCGGACACTCAGGGTCAGTGGAAAATCCAATATATATCTGGTGATATCTCGGGTGCTATTAGAAATAGCGAGGTAAATCAAAGTGCATTGTCTGCAGGAAGCCCTGGCTCATGATTCTGTGCAGCGGGAACGACCTTGGACAAGGGGCCGAGAAAATCACCGTCTCATGGAGCCGGACTGTCAGGGTCAGGAAAAAAGCCAATATATATCTGGTGATATCTCGGGTGCTATTACAGATAGCGCAATAAATCAAAGTGAATTATTTGCAGGGGGCCCTGGCACATGAATCTGTGCAGCGGGAACGACCTCGGACCACCAGGGGCCGAGAAAACCACCGTCTCATGGGGCCGGACACTCAGGGTCACTGAAAAATCCTATATATATCTGGTGATATCTCGGGTGCTATTAGAGATAGCGCAATAAACCAAAGTGAATTATCTGCAGGAGGCCTTGGCGCATGCATCTGTGCAGCGGGAACGACCTCGGACCACCAGGGGCCGAGAAGACCACCGTCTCATGGGGCCGGACACTCAGGGTCAGGGAAAAATCCAATATATATCTGGTGATATCTCGGGTGCTATTACAGATAGCGCAATATATCAAAGTGCATTGCCTGTAGGATGCCCTGCCGCATGAATCTGGGCAGCGGGAACGACGTCGGACCACCAGGGGCCGAGAAAACCACCGTCTCATGGGGCCGGACACTCAGGGTCGGGGAAAAATACAATATATATCTGGTGATATCTCGGGTGCTATTAGAAATAGCGAGATAAATCAAAGTGCATTGTCTGCAGGAAGCCCTGGCTCATGATTCTGTGCAGCGGGAACGACCTTGGACCAGGGGCCGAGAAAATCACCGTCTCATGGAGCCGGACTGTCAGGGTCAGGGAAAAATCCAATATATATCTGGTGATATCTCGGGTGCTATTACAGATAGCGCAATAAATCAAAGTGCATTGTCTGTAGGAGGCCCTGGCTCATGAATTTTTGCAGCCGGAACGACCTCGGACCACCAGGGGCCGAGAAAACCACAGTCTCATGGGGCCGGACACTCAGGGTCAGTGGAAAATCCAATATATATCTGGTGATATCTCGGGTGCTATTACAGATAGCGCAATAAATCAAAGTGAATTATCTGCAGGGGGCCCTGGCGCATGAATCTGTGCAGCGGGAACGACCTCGGACCACCAGGGGCCGAGAAAACCACAGTCTCATGGGGCCGGGCGCTCAGGGTCAGGGGAAAATCCAATATATATCTTGTGATATCTCGGGTGCTATTAGAGATAGCGCAATAAACCAAAGTGAATGATCTGCATGAGGCCCGGGCACATGAATCTGTGCAGCGGGAACGACCTCGGACCACCAGGGGCCGAGAAAACCAGCGTCTCATTGGGCCGGACACTCAGGTTCAGGGAAAAATCCAATATATATCTGGTGATATCACGGGTGCTATTACAAATAGCGCAATAAATCAAAGTGCATTGTCTGTAGGAGGCCCTGGCGCATAAATCTGGGCAGCGGGAACGACCTCGGACCACCAGGGGCCAAGAAAACCACCGTCTCATGGGGCCGGACACTCAGGGTCAAGGGAAAATTCAATATATATCTGGTGATATCTCGGGTGAAATTAGAGATAGCGCAATAAACCAAAGTGTATTATCTGTAGGAGGCACAGGCGAATGAAACTGTGCAGCAGGAACGACCTCGGACGACCAGGGGCCGAGAAAACCACCGTCTCATGGGGCCGGACACTCAGGGTCAGGGGAAAATCCAATATATATCTGGTGATATCTCATGTTCTATTACAGATAGCGCGATAAAACAAAGTGCATTGTCTGCAGGAGGCCCTGGCGCATGAACCTGTGAAGCAGGATCGACCTCGGCCCTCCAGGGGCCGAGAAACTTACAGAATTTCGGTGTCCGTCACCCAAGATCATGTAAAAATCCAGCATATATCTGGTGATATCTCGGGTGCTATTACAGATAGCGCAATAAACCGAAGTGCATTGTCTGTAGGAGGCCCTGGCGCATGAATCTGTGCAGCGGCAACGACCTCGGACCACCAGGGGCCGAGAAAACCACCGACACATGGCGCCGGACACCTAGGGTCAGGGAAAAATCGAATATATATATCTGGTGATATCTCCGATGCTATTAGAGATAGCGCAATAAATCAGAGTGCATTGTCTGCTGGAGGCCCTGGCGCATGAATCTGTGCAGCGGCAACGACATCGGCCTTCCAGGGGCCCAGAAACTTACTGATTTTCGTTGTCCGTCACCCAAAGTCATGTAAAAATCCAGCATATATCTGGTGATATCTCGGGTGCTATTAGAGATAGCGCCATAATCCAAAGTGAATTATCTGCAGGAGGCCCTGCCGCATGAATCTGTGCAGCGGTAACGACCGCAGACCACCAGGGGCCGAGAAAACCACCGTCTCATGGGGCCGGACACTCAGGGTCAGGCAAAAATCAAATATATATCTGGTGATATCTCGGGTGCTATTACAGATAGCGCAATAAACCAAAGTGCATTGTCTGTAGGAGGCACTGGCGAATGAAACTGTGCAGCAGGAACGACCTCGGACCACCAGGGGCCGAGAAAATAACAGATAATCGGAATCCGTCACCCAAGGTCATGTAAAAATCCAGCATATATCTGGTGATATCTCCGGTGCTATTACAGACAGCGCAATAAACCAAAGTGCATTGTCTGCGGGAGGTCCTGGCGCATGAACGTGTGCAGCGGGAACGACCTCGGACCACCAGGGGCCAAGAAAACCACCGTCTCATGGGGCCGGACACTCAGGGTCAAGGGAAAATCCAATATATATCTGGTGATATCTCGGGTGAAATTAGAGATAGCGCGATAAATCAATGTGCATTGTCTGCAGGAGGGCCTGGCGCATGAATCTGTGAAGCAGGATCGACCTCGGCCCTCCAGGGGCCGAGAAACTTACAGATTTTCGGTGTCCGTCACCCAAGGTCATGTAAAAATCCAGCATATATCTGGTGATATCTCCGGTGCTATTACAGACAGCGCACTAAACCAAAGTGAATTATCTGCAGGAGGCCCTGGCGCATGCATCTGTGCAGCGGGAACGACCTCGGACCACCAGGGGCCGAGAAAACCACCGTCTCATGGGGCCGGACACTCAGGGTCAGGGAAAAATCCAATATATATCTGGTGATATCTCGGGTGCTATTACAGATAGCGCAATAAATCAAAGTGCATTGTCTGTAGGAGGACCTTGCGCATTAATCTGGGCAGTGGGAACGACCTCAGACCACCAGGGGCCGAGAAAACCACCGTCTCAAGGGGCCGGACACTCAGGGTCAGGGTAAAATCCGATATATATCTGGTGATATCTCGGGTGCTATTAGAGATAGCGCAATAAACCAAAGTGAATTATCTGCAGGAGGCCCTGGCGCATGCATCTGTGCAGCGGGAACGACCTCGGACCATCAGGGGCCGAGAAAACCGCGGTCTCATGGGTCCGGACACTCAGGGTCAGTGAAAAATCAAATATATATCTGGTGATATCTCGGGTGCTATTAGAGATAGCGGAATAAACCAAAGTGCATTGTCTGTAGGAGGCCGTGGCGCATGAATCTGGGCAGCGGGAACGACCTCAGACCACCAGAGGCCGAGAAAACCACCGTCACATGGGGCCGGACACTCAGGGTGAGGGAAAAATCCAATATATATCTGGTGATATCTCGGGTGCTGTTACAGATAGCCCTATAAGACAAAGTAAATTATCTGTAGGAGGCCCTGGCGCATGAATCTGGGCAGCGGGAACGACCTCGGACCGCCAGGGGCGGAGAAAACCACCGACACATGGGGCCGAACACTCAGGTTCAGGGAAAAATCCAATATATGTCTGGTGATATCTCGGGTGCTATTACAGATAGCGTAATAAATCAAAGTGCATTGTCTGTAGGAGGTCCTGGCGTATGAATTTGGCCAGCGGGAACGACATCGGACCACCAGGGGCCGAGAAAACCACCGTCTCATGGGGCCGGACACTCAGGGTCACTGAAAAATCCTATATATATCTGGTGATATCTCGGGTGCTATTAGAGATAGCGCAATAATCCAAAGTGAATTATCTGCATGAGGCCCTGGCGCATGAATCTGTGCAGAGGAAACGACCTCGGACCACCAGGGGCCGAGAAAACCACCGTCTCATGGGGCCGGACACTCAGGGTCAGGGAAAAATCCAATATATATCTGGTGATATCTCGGGTCCTATTACAGATAGCGCAATATATCAAGGTGCATTGCCTGTAGGATGCCCTGCCGCATGAATCTGGGCGGCGGGAACGACCTCGGACCACCAGGGGCCGAGAAAACCAGCGTCTCATTGGGCCGGACACTCAGGTTCAGGGAAAAATCCAATATATATCTGGTGATATCACGGGTGCTATTACAAATAGCGCAATAAATCAAAGTGCATTGTCTGTAGGAGGCCCTGGCGCATAAATCTCTGCACCTGGAACGACCTCGGACCACCAGAGGCCGAGAAAATCACCGTCTCATGGGGCCGGACTGTCAGGGTCAGGAAAAAATCCAATATATATCTGGTGATATCTCGGGTGTTATTACAGATAGCGCACTAAACCAAAGTGAATTATCTGCAGCGGGTCCCTGGTGCATGAATCTGTGCAGCGGCAACGACCTCGGACCACCAGGGGCCGAGAAAACCACCGACACATGGGGCAGCACACGCAAGGTCATGTAAAAACCCAGGATGTATCTGATGATATCTCGGGTGCTATTAGAGATAGCGCAATAAACCAAAGTGCATTGCCTGTAGGAGGCCCTGGCGCATGAATCTGTTCAGCGGGAACGACCTCGGACCACCAGGGGCCGAGAAAACCACAGTCTCATGGGGCCGGACGCTCAGGGTCAGGGGAAAATCCAATATATATCTTGTGATATCTCGGGAGCTATTACAGATAGCGCAATATATCAAAGTGCATTGCCTGTAGGATGCCCTGCCGCATGAATCTGGGCAGCGGGAACGACCTCGGACAACCAGGGGCCGAGAAAACCACCGTCACATGGGGCCGGACACTCAGGGTCGGGGAAAAATACAATATATATCTGGTGATATCTCGGGTGCTATTAGAAATAGCGAGATAAATCAAAGTGCATTGTCTGCAGGAAGCCCCGGCTCATGATTCTGTGCAGCGGGAACGACCTAGGACCAGGGGCCGAGAAAATCACCGTCTCATGGAGCCGGACTGTCAGGGTCAGGGAAAAATCCAATATATATCTGGTGATATCTCGGGTGCTATTACAGATAGCGCAATAAATCAAAGTGCATTGTCTGTAGGAGGCCCTGGCTCATGAATTTTTGCAGCCGGAACGACCTCGGACCACCAGGGGCCGAGAAAACCACAGTCTCATGGGGCCGGACACTCAGGGTCAGTGGAAAATCCAATATATATCTGGTGATATCTCGGGTGCTATTAGAGATAGCGCAATAAACCACAGTGAATTATCTGCAGGAGGCCCTGGCGCATGAATCTGTGCTGCGGGAACGACGTCGGACCAACAGGGGCCGAGAAAATCACCGTCTCATAGGGCCGGACTGTCAGGGTCAGGAAAAAATCCAATATATATCTGGTGATATCTCGGGTGTTATTACAGATAGCGCAATAAATCAAAGTGAATTATCTGCAGGGGGCCCTGGCGCATGAATCTGTGCAGCGGGAACGACCTCGGACCACCAGGGGCCGAGAAAACCACAGTCTCATGGGGCCGGGCGCTCAGGGTCAGGGGAAAATCCAATATATATCTTGTGATATCTCGGGTGCTATTAGAGATAGCGCAATAAACCAAAGTGAATGATCTGCATGAGGCCCGGGCACATGAATCTGTGCAGCGGGAACGACCTCGGACCACCAGGGGCCGAGAAAACCAGCGTCTCATTGGGCCGGACACTCAGGTTCAGGGAAAAATCCAATATATATCTGGTGATATCACGGGTGCTATTACAAATAGCGCAATAAATCAAAATGCATTGTCTGTAGGAGGCCCTGGCGCATAAATCTCTGCACCTGGAACGACCTCGGACCACCAGAGGCCGAGAAAATCACCGTCTCATGGGGCCGGACACTCAGGGTCAGGGAAAAATCCAATATATATCTGGTGATATCTCGGGTGTTATTACAGATAGCGCACTAAACCAAAGTGAATTATCTGCAGCGGGTCCCTGGTGCATGAATCTGTGCAGCGGCAACGACCTCGGACCACCAGGGGCCGAGAAAACCACCGACACATGGGGCAGCACACGCAAGGTCATGTAAAAACCCAGGATGTATCTGATGATATCTCGGGTGCTATTAGAGATAGCGCAATAAACCAAAGTGCATTGCCTGTAGGAGACCCTGGCGCATGAATCTGTTCAGCGGGAACGACCTCGGACCACCAGGGGCCGAGAAAACCACAGTCTCATGGGGCCGGACGCTCAGGGTCAGGGGAAAATCCAATATATATCTTGTGATATCTCGGGTGCTATTACAGATAGCGCAATATATCAAAGTGCATTGCCTGTAGGATGCTCTGCCGCATGAATCTGGTCAGCGGGAACGACCTCGGACAACCAGGGGCCGAGAAAACCACCGTCACATGGGGCCGGACACTCAGGGTCGGGGAAAAATACAATATATATCTGGTGATATCTCGGGTGCTATTAGAAATAGCGAGATAAATCAAAGTGCATTGTCTGCAGGAAGCCCCGGCTCATGATTCTGTGCAGCGGGAACGACCTTGGACCAGGGGCCGAGAAAATCACCGTCTCATTGAGCCGGACTGTCAGGGTCAGGGAAAAATCCAATACATATCTGGTGATATCTCGGGTGCTATTACAGATAGCGCAATAAATCAAAGTGCATTGTCTGTAGGAGGCCCTGGCTCATGAATTTGTGCAGCCGGAACGACCTCGGACCACCAGGGGCCGAGAAAACCACAGTCTCATGGGGCCGGACACTCAGGGTCAGTGGAAAATCCAATATATATCTGGTGATATCTCGGGTGCTATTAGAAATAGCGAGGTAAATCAAAGTGCATTGTCTGCAGGAAGCCCTGGCTCATGATTCTGTGCAGCGGGAACGACCTTGGACCAGGGGCCGAGAAAATCACCGTCTCATGGAGCCGGACTGTCAGGGTCAGGAAAAAAGCCAATATATATCTGGTGATATCTCGGGTGCTATTACAGATAGCGCAATAAATCAAAGTGAATTATTTGCAGGGGGCCCTGGCACATGAATCTGTGCAGCGGGAACGACCTCGGACCACCAGGGGCCGAGAAAACCACCGTCTCATGGGGCCGGACACTCAGGGTCACTGAAAAATCCTATATATATCTGGTGATATCTCGGGTGCTATTAGAGATAGCGCAATAATCCAAAGTGAATTATCTGCATGAGGCCCTGGCGCATGAATCTGTGCAGAGGAAACGACCTCGGACCACCAGGGGCCGAGAAAACCACCGTCTCATGTGATTCGGACACTCAGGGTCAGGGAAAAATCCAATATATATCTGGTGATATCTCGGGTGCTATTACAGATAGCGCAATATATCAAAGTGCATTGCCTGTAGGATGCCCTGCCGCATGAATCTGGGCAGCGGGAACGACCTCGGACCACCAGGGGCCGAGAAAACCACCATCACATGGGGCCGGACACTCAGGGTCAGGGGAAAATCCAATATATATCTGGTGATATCTCGGGTGCTATTAGAGATAGCGCAATAAACCAAAGTGAATTATCTGCAGGAGGCCCTGGCGCATGCATCTGTGCAGCGGGAACGACCTCGGACCACCAGGGGCCGAGAAGACCACCGTCTCATGGGGCCGGACACTCAGGGTCAGGGGAAAATCCAATATATATCTGGTGATATCTCTGGTGCTATTAGAAATAGCGAGATAAATCAAAGTGCATTGTCTGCAGGAAGCCCTGGCTCATGATTCTGTGCAGCGGGAACGACCTTGGACCAGGGGCCGAGAAAATCACCGTCTCATGGAGCCGGACTGTCAGGGTCAGGGAAAAATCCAATATATATCTGGTGATATTTCGGGTGCTATTACAGATAGCGCAATAAATCAAAGTGCATTGTCTGTAGGAGGCCCTGGCTCATGAATTTGTGCAGCCGGAGCGACCTCGGACCACCAGGGGCCGAGAAAACCACAGTCTCATGGGGCCGGACGCTCAGGGTCAGGGGAAAATCCAATATATATCTTGTGATATCTCGGGTGCTATTACAGATAGCGCAATATATCAAAGTGCATTGCCTGTAGGATGCTCTGCCGCATGAATCTGGTCAGCGGGAACGACCTCGGACAACCAGGGGCCGAGAAAACCACCGTCACATGGGGCCGGACACTCAGGGTCGGGAAAAAATCCAATATATATCTGGTGATATCTCGGGTGTTGTTACAGATAGCGCAATAAATCAAAGTGAATTATCTGCAGGGGGCCCTGGCGCATGAATCTGTGCAGCGGGAACGACCTCGGACCACCAGGGGCCGAGAAAACCACAGTCTCATGGGGCCGGGCGCTCAGGGTCAGGGGAAAATCCAATATATATCTTGTGATATCTCGGGTGCTATTAGAGATAGCGCAATAAACCAAAGTGAATGATCTGCATGAGGCCCGGGCACATGAATCTGTGCAGCGGGAACGACCTCGGACCACCAGGGGCCGAGAAAACCACCGTCTCATGGGGCCGGACACTCAGGGTCACTGAAAAATCCTATATATATCTGGTGATATCTCGGGTGCTATTAGAGATAGCGCAATAATCCAAAGTGAATTATCTGCATGAGGCCCTGGCGCATGAATCTGTGCAGAGGAAACGACCTCGGACCACCAGGGGCCGAGAAAACCACCGTCTCATGTGGTTCGGACACTCAGGGTCAGGGAAAAATCCAATATATATCTGGTGATATCTCGGGTGCTATTACAGATAGCGCAATATATCAAAGTGCATTGCCTGTAGGATGCCCTGCCGCATGAATCTGGGCAGCGGGAACGACCTCGGACCACCAGGGGCCGAGAAAACCACCATCACATGGGGCCGGACACTCAGGGTCAGGAGAAAATCCAATATATATCTGGTGATATCTCGGGTGCTATTAGAGATAGCGCAATAAACCAAAGTGAATTATCTGCAGGAGGCCCTGGCGCATGCATCTGTGCAGCGGGAACGACCTCGGACCACCAGGGGCCGAGAAGACCACCGTCTCATGGGGCCGGACACTCATGGTCAGGGGAAAATCCAATATATATCTGGTGATATCTCTGGTGCTATTAGAAATAGCGAGATAAATCAAAGTGCATTGTCTGCAGGAAGCCCTGGCTCATGATTCTGTGCAGCGGGAACGACCTTGGACCAGGGGCCGAGAAAATCACCGTCTCATGGAGCCGGGCTGTCAGGGTCAGGGAAAAATCCAATATATATCTGGTGATATCTCGGGTGCTATTACAGATAGCGCAATAAATCAAAGTGCATTGTCTGTAGGAGGCCCTGGCTCATGAATTTGTGCAGCCGGAGCGACCTCGGACCACCAGGGGCCGAGAAAACCACAGTCTCATGGGGCCGGACGCTCAGGGTCAGGGGAAAATCCAATATATATCTTGTGATATCTCGGGTGCTATTACAGATAGCGCAATATATCAAAGTGCATTGCCTGTAGGATGCTCTGCCGCATGAATCTGGTCAGCGGGAACGACCTCGGACAACCAGGGGCCGAGAAAACCACCGTCACATGGGGCCGGACACTCAGGGTCGGGAAAAAATCCAATATATATCTGGTGATATCTCGGGTGTTATTACGGATAGCGCAATAAATCAAAGTGAATTATCTGCAGGGGGCCCTGGCGCATGAATCTGTGCAGCGGGAACGACCTCGGACCACCAGGGGCCGAGAAAACCACAGTCTCATGGGGCCGGGCGCTCAGGGTCAGGGGAAAATCCAATATATATCTTGTGATATCTCGGGTGCTATTAGAGATAGCGCAATAAACCAAAGTGAATGATCTGCATGAGGCCCGGGCACATGAATCTGTGCAGCGGGAACGACCTCGGACCACCAGGGGCCGAGAAAACCAGCGTCTCATTGGGCCGGACACTCAGGTTCAGGGAAAAATCCAATATATATCTGGTGATATCACGGGTGCTATTACAAATAGCGCAATAAATCAAAGTGCATTGTCTGTAGGAGGCCCTGGCGCATAAATCTCTGCACCTGGAACGACCTCGGACCACCAGAGGCCGAGAAAATCACCGTCTCATGGGGCCGGACTGTCAGGGTCAGGAAAAAATCCAATATATATCTGGTGATATCTCGGGTGTTATTACAGATAGCGCACTAAACCAAAGTGAATTATCTGCAGCGGGTCCCTGGTGCATGAATCTGTGCAGCGGCAACGACCTCGGACCACCAGGGGCCGAGAAAACCACCGACACATGGGGCAGCACACGCAAGGTCATGTAAAAACCCAGGATGTATCTGATGATATCTCGGGTGCTATTAGAGATAGCGCAATAAACCAAAGAGCATTGCCTGTAGGAGGCCCTGGCGCATGAATCTGTTCAGCGGGAACGACCTCGGACCACCAGGGGCCGAGAAAACCACAGTCTCATGGGGCCGGACGCTCAGGGTCAGGGGAAAATCCAATATATATCTTGTGATATCTCGGGTGCTATTACAGATAGCGCAATATATCAAAGTGCATTGCCTGTAGGATGCTCTGCCGCATGAATCTGGTCAGCGGGAACGACCTCGGACAACCAGGGGCCGAGAAAACCACCGTCACATGGGGCCGGACACTCAGGGTCGGGGAAAAATACAATACATATCTGGTGATATCTCGGGTGCTATTAGAAATAGCGAGATAAATCAAAGTGCATTGTCTGCAGGAAGCCCCGGCTCATGATTCTGTGCTGCGGGAACGACGTCGGACCAACAGGGGCCGAGAAAATCACCGTCTCATGGGGCCGGAATGTCAGGGTCAGGAAAAAAGCCAATATATATCTGGTGATATCTCGGGTGCTATTACAGATAGCGCAATAAATCAAAGTGAATTATTTGCAGGGGGCCCTGGCACATGAATCTGTGCAGCGGGAACGACCTCGGACCACCAGGGGCCGAGAAAACCACAGTCTGATGGGGCCGGACGCTCAGGGTCAGGGGAAAATCCAATATATATCTGGTGATATCTCGGGTGCTATTAGAGATAGCGCAATAAACCAAAGTGAATGATCTGCATGAGGCCCGGGCGCATGAATCTGTGCAGCGGGAACGACCTCGGACCACCAGGGGCCGAGAAAACCAGCGTCTCATTGGGCCGGACACTCAGGTTCAGGGAAAAATCCAATACATATCTGGTGATATCTCGGGTGCTATTAGAGATAGCGCAATAAATCAAAGTGCATTGTCTGCAGGAGGCCCTGGCGCATGAACCTGTGCAGCGGGAACGACCTCGGATCACCAGGAGCCGAGAAAACCACCGTCCCATGGGGCCGGACCCTCAGGGCCAGGGAAAAATCCAATATATATCTGTTGATATCTCGGGTGCTATTACAGATAGCGCGATAAATCAAAGTGCATTGTCCGTAGGAGGACCTTGCGCATGAATCTGTGCAGCAGGAACGACATCGGACCACCAGGGGCCGAGGAAATTACAGACTTTCGGTATCCGTCACCCAATCTCATGTAAAAATCCAGCATATATCTGGTGATATCTCGGGTTCTATTACAGATAGCGCGATAAATCAAAGTGCATTGTGTGCAGGAAGCCCTGGCGCATGAATCCGTGCAGCGGGAACGACCTCGGACCACCAGGGGCCGAGAAAACCACCGTCTCATGGGGCCAGACTGTCAGGGTCAGGGAAAAATCCATAATATATCTGGTGATATCTCGTGTGCCTTTAGAGATAGCGCGATAAATCAAAGTGCGTTGTCTGCGAGAGGCCCTGGCGCATGAATCTGTGCAGCAGGAACGACCTCGGACCACCAGGGGCCGAGAAAACCACAGTCTCATGGGGCCGGACACTCAGGGTCAGGGAAAAATCCAATATATATCTGGTGATATCTCGGGTGCTATTAGAGATAGCGCAATAAACCAAAGTGAATTATCTGCAGGAGGCCCTGGCGCATGAGTCTGTGTAGCGGGATCGTCCTCGGACCACCAGGGGCCGAGAAATCCACCGTCTCATGGGTCCGAACACTCAGGGTCAGGGAAAAATACAATATATATCTGGTGATATCTCGGGTGCAATTAGAGATAGCGCAATAAACCAAAGTGAATTATCTGCAGGAGGTCCTGGCGCATGCATCTGTGCAGCGGGAACGACCTCGGACCACCAGGGGCCGAGAAAACCACCGTCTCATGGGGCCGGACTGTCAGGGTCAGGGAAAAATCCATAATATATCTGGTGATATCTCGGGTGCCATTAGAGATAGCGCGATAAATCAAAGTGCATTGTCTGCGGGAGGCCCTGGCGCATGAATCTGTGCAGCGGGATCGACCTCGGACCACCAGGGGTCGAGAAAACCACCGACACATGGGGCCGGACACTCAGGGTCAGGGAAAAATCCAATATATATCTGGTGATATCTCGGGTGCTCTTACAGATAGCGCGATATGTCAAAGTGCATTGTCTGCTGGAGGCCCTGGCGCATGAATCTGTGCAGAGGAAACGACCACGGACCACCAGGGGCCGAGAAAACCACCGTCTCATGGGGCCGGACACTCAGGGTCAGGGGAAAATCCAATATATACCTGGTGATATCTCGGGTGCTATTAGAGATATCGCAATAAACAAAAGTGAATTATCTGCAGGAGGCCCTGGTGCATGAATCTGTGCAGCGGGAACGACCTCGGACCACTAGGGGCCGAGAAAACCACCGACACATGGGGCCGCACACGCAAGGTCATGTAAAAACCCAGGATGTATCTGATGATATCCCGGGTGCTATTAGAGATAGCGCAATAAACCAAAGTGCATTGCCTGTAGGAGGCCCTGGCGCATGAATCTGTTCAGCGGGAACGACCTCGGACCACCAGGGGCCGAGAAAACCACCGTCTCATGGGGCCGGACTGTCCGGGTCAGGGAAAAATCCAATATATATCTTGTGATATCTCGGGTGCTATTAGAGATAGCGCAATAAACCAAAGTGAATGATCTGCATGAGGCCCGGGCACATGAATCTGTGCAGCGGGAACGACCTCGGACAACCAGGGGCCGAGAAAACCAGCGTCTCATTGGGCCGGACACTCAGGTTCAGGGAAAAATCCAATATATATCTGGTGATATCACGGGTGCTATTACAAATAGCGCAATAAATCAAAGTGCATTGTCTGTAGGAGGCCCTGGCGCATAAATCTCTGCACCTGGAACGACCTCGGACCACCAGAGGCCGAGAAAATCACCGTCTCATGGGGCCGGACTGTCAGGGTCAGGAAAAAATCCAATATATATCTGGTGATATCTCGGGTGTTATTACAGATAGCGCACTAAACCAAAGTGAATTATCTGCAGCGGGTCCCTGGTGCATGAATCTGTGCAGCGGCAACGACCTCGGACCACCAGGGGCCGAGAAAACCACCGACACATGGGGCAGCACACGCAAGGTCATGTAAAAACCCAGGATGTATCTGATGATATCTCGGGTGCTATTAGAGATAGCGCAATAAACCAAAGTGCATTGCCTGTAGGAGGCCCTGGCGCATGAATCTGTTCAGCGGGAACGACCTCGGACCACCAGGGGCCGAGAAAACCACAGTCTCATGGGGCCGGACGCTCAGGGTCAGGGGAAAATCCAATATATATCTTGTGATATCTCGGGTGCTATTACAGATAGCGCAATATATCAAAGTGCATTGCCTGTAGGATGCTCTGCCGCATGAATCTGGTCAGCGGGAACGACCTCGGACAACCAGGGGCCGAGAAAACCACCGTCACATGGGGCCGGACACTCAGGGTCGGGGAAAAATACAATACATATCTGGTGATATCTCGGGTGCTATTAGAAATAGCGAGATAAATCAAAGTGCATTGTCTGCAGGAAGCCCCGGCTCATGATTCTGTGCAGCGGGAACGACCTTGGACCAGGGGCCGAGAAAATCACCGTCTCATTCAGCCGGACTGTCAGGGTCAGGGAAAAATCCAATATATATCTGGTGATATCTCGGGTGCTATTACAGATAGCGCAATAAATCAAAGTGCATTGTCTGTAGGAGGCCCTGGCTCATGAATTTGTGCAGCCGGAACGACCTCGGACCACCAGGGGCCGAGAAAACCACAGTCTCATGGGGCCGGACACTCAGGGTCAGTGGAAAATCCAATATATATCTGGTGATATCTCGGGTGCTATTAGAGATAGCGCAATAAACCAAAGTGAATTATCTGCAGGAGGCCCTGGCGCATGCATCTGTGCAGCGGGAACGACCTCGGACCACCAGGGGCCGAGAAGACCACCGTCTCATGGGGCCGGACACTCATGGTCAGGGGAAAATCCAATATATATCTGGTGATATCTCTGGTGCTATTAGAAATAGCGAGATAAATCAAAGTGCATTGTCTGCAGGAAGCCCTGGCTCATGATTCTGTGCAGCGGGAACGACCTTGGACCAGGGGCCGAGAAAATCACCGTCTCATGGAGCCGGGCTGTCAGGGTCAGGGAAAAATCCAATATATATCTGGTGATATCTCGGGTGCTATTACAGATAGCGCAATAAATCAAAGTGCATTGTCTGTAGGAGGCCCTGGCTCATGAATTTGTGCAGCCGGAGCGACCTCGGACCACCAGGGGCCGAGAAAACCACAGTCTCATGGGGCCGGACGCTCAGGGTCAGGGGAAAATCCAATATATATCTTGTGATATCTCGGGTGCTATTACAGATAGCGCAATATATCAAAGTGCATTGCCTGTAGGATGCTCTGCCGCATGAATCTGGTCAGCGGGAACGACCTCGGACAACCAGGGGCCGAGAAAACCACCGTCACATGGGGCCGGACACTCAGGGTCGGGAAAAAATCCAATATATATCTGGTGATATCTCGGGTGTTATTACAGATAGCGCAATAAATCAAAGTGAATTATCTGCAGGGGGCCCTGGCGCATGAATCTGTGCAGCGGGAACGACCTCGGACCACCAGGGGCCGAGAAAACCACAGTCTCATGGGGCCGGGCGCTCAGGGTCAGGGGAAAATCCAATATATATCTTGTGATATCTCGGGTGCTATTAGAGATAGCGCAATAAACCAAAGTGAATGATCTGCATGAGGCCCGGGCACATGAATCTGTGCAGCGGGAACGACCTCGGACCACCAGGGGCCGAGAAAACCAGCGTCTCATTGGGCCGGACACTCAGGTTCAGGGAAAAATCCAATATATATCTGGTGATATCACGGGTGCTATTACAAATAGCGCAATAAATCAAAGTGCATTGTCTGTAGGAGGCCCTGGCGCATAAATCTCTGCACCTGGAACGACCTCGGACCACCAGAGGCCGAGAAAATCACCGTCTCATGGGGCCGGACTGTCAGGGTCAGGAAAAAATCCAATATATATCTGGTGATATCTCGGGTGTTATTACAGATAGCGCACTAAACCAAAGTGAATTATCTGCAGCGGGTCCCTGGTGCATGAATCTGTGCAGCGGCAACGACCTCGGACCACCAGGGGCCGAGAAAACCACCGACACATGGGGCAGCACACGCAAGGTCATGTAAAAACCCAGGATGTATCTGATGATATCTCGGGTGCTATTAGAGATAGCGCAATAAACCAAAGAGCATTGCCTGTAGGAGGCCCTGGCGCATGAATCTGTTCAGCGGGAACGACCTCGGACCACCAGGGGCCGAGAAAACCACAGTCTCATGGGGCCGGACGCTCAGGGTCAGGGGAAAATCCAATATATATCTTGTGATATCTCGGGTGCTATTACAGATAGCGCAATATATCAAAGTGCATTGCCTGTAGGATGCTCTGCCGCATGAATCTGGTCAGCGGGAACGACCTCGGACAACCAGGGGCCGAGAAAACCACCGTCACATGGGGCCGGACACTCAGGGTCGGGGAAAAATACAATACATATCTGGTGATATCTCGGGTGCTATTAGAAATAGCGAGATAAATCAAAGTGCATTGTCTGCAGGAAGCCCCGGCTCATGATTCTGTGCAGCGGGAACGACCTTGGACCAGGGGCCGAGAAAATCACCGTCTCATTCAGCTGGACTGTCAGGGTCAGGGAAAAATCCAATATATATCTGGTGATATCTCGGGTGCTATTACAGATAGCGCAATAAATCAAAGTGCATTGTCTGTAGGAGGCCCTGGCTCATGAATTTGTGCAGCCGGAACGACCTCGGACCACCAGGGGCCGAGAAAACCACAGTCTCATGGGGCCGGACACTCAGGGTCAGTGGAAAATCCAATATATATCTGGTGATATCTCGGGTGCTGTTAGAGATAGCGCAATAAACCAAAGTGAATTATCTGCAGGAGGCCCTGGCGCATGAATCTGTGCTGCGGGAACGACGTCGGACCAACAGGGGCCGAGAAAATCACCGTCTCATGGGGCCGGAATGTCAGGGTCAGGAAAAAAGCCAATATATATCTGGTGATATCTCGGGTGCTATTACAGATAGCGCAATAAATCAAAGTGAATTATTTGCAGGGGGCCCTGGCACATGAATCTGTGCAGCGGGAACGACCTCGGACCACCAGGGGCCGAGAAAACCACAGCCTCATGGGGCCGGACGCTCAGGGTCAGGGGAAAATCCAATATATATCTGGTGATATCTCGGGTGCTATTAGAGATAGCGCAATAAACCAAAGTGAATGATCTGCATGAGGCCCGGGCGCATGAATCTGTGCAGCGGGAACGACCTCGGACCACCAGGGGCCGAGAAAACCAGCGTCTCATTGGGCCGGACACTCAGGTTCAGGGAAAAATCCAATACATATCTGGTGATATCTCGGGTGCTATTAGAGATAGCGCAATAAATCAAAGTGCATTGTCTGCAGGAGGCCCTGGCGCATGAACCTGTGCAGCGGGAACGACCTCGGATCACCAGGAGCCGAGAAAACCACCGTCCCATGGGGCCGGACCCTCAGGGCCAGGGAAAAATCCAATATATATCTGTTGATATCTCGGGTGCTATTACAGATAGCGCGATAAATCAAAGTGCATTGTCCGTAGGAGGACCTTGCGCATGAATCTGTGCAGCAGGAACGACATCGGACCACCAGGGGCCGAGGAAATTACAGACTTTCGGTATCCGTCACCCAATCTCATGTAAAAATCCAGCATATATCTGGTGATATCTCGGGTTCTATTACAGATAGCGCGATAAATCAAAGTGCATTGTGTGCAGGAAGCCCTGGCGCATGAATCCGTGCAGCGGGAACGACCTCGGACCACCAGGGGCCGAGAAAACCACCGTCTCATGGGGCCAGACTGTCAGGGTCAGGGAAAAATCCAATATATATCTGTTGATATCTCGGGTGCTATTACAGATAGCGCGATAAATCAAAGTGCATTGTCCGTAGGAGGACCTTGCGCATGAATCTGTGCAGCAGGAACGACATCGGACCACCAGGGGCCGAGGAAATTACAGACTTTCGGTATCCGTCACCCAATCTCATGTAAAAATCCAGCATATATCTGGTGATATCTCGGGTTCTATTACAGATAGCGCGATAAATCAAAGTGCATTGTGTGCAGGAAGCCCTGGCGCATGAATCCGTGCAGCGGGAACGACCTCGGACCACCAGGGGCCGAGAAAACCACCGTCTCATGGGGCCAGACTGTCAGGGTCAGGGAAAAATCCATAATATATCTGGTGATATCTCGTGTGCCTTTAGAGATAGCGCGATAAATCAAAGTGCGTTGTCTGCGAGAGGCCCTGGCGCATGAATCTGTGCAGCAGGAACGACCTCGGACCACCAGGGGCCGAGAAAACCACAGTCTCATGGGGCCGGACACTCAGGGTCAGGGAAAAATCCAATATATATCTGGTGATATCTCGGGTGCTATTAGAGATAGCGCAATAAACCAAAGTGAATTATCTGCAGGAGGCCCTGGCGCATGAGTCTGTGTAGCGGGATCGTCCTCGGACCACCAGGGGCCGAGAAATCCACCGTCTCATGGGTCCGAACACTCAGGGTCAGGGAAAAATACAATATATATCTGGTGATATCTCGGGTGCAATTAGAGATAGCGCAATAAACCAAAGTGAATTATCTGCAGGAGGTCCTGGCGCATGCATCTGTGCAGCGGGAACGACCTCGGACCACCAGGGGCCGAGAAAACCACCGTCTCATGGGGCCGGACTGTCAGGGTCAGGGAAAAATCCATAATATATCTGGTGATATCTCGGGTGCCATTAGAGATAGCGCGATAAATCAAAGTGCATTGTCTGCGGGAGGCCCTGGCGCATGAATCTGTGCAGCGGGATCGACCTCGGACCACCAGGGGTCGAGAAAACCACCGACACATGGGGCCGGACACTCAGGGTCAGGGAAAAATCCAATATATATCTGGTGATATCTCGGGTGCTCTTACAGATAGCGCGATATGTCAAAGTGCATTGTCTGCTGGAGGCCCTGGCGCATGAATCTGTGCAGAGGAAACGACCACGGACCACCAGGGGCCGAGAAAACCACCGTCTCATGGGGCCGGACACTCAGGGTCAGGGGAAAATCCAATATATACCTGGTGATATCTCGGGTGCTATTAGAGATATCGCAATAAACAAAAGTGAATTATCTGCAGGAGGCCCTGGTGCATGAATCTGTGCAGCGGGAACGACCTCGGACCACTAGGGGCCGAGAAAACCACCGACACATGGGGCCGCACACGCAAGGTCATGTAAAAACCCAGGATGTATCTGATGATATCCCGGGTGCTATTAGAGATAGCGCAATAAACCAAAGTGCATTGCCTGTAGGAGGCCCTGGCGCATGAATCTGTTCAGCGGGAACGACCTCGGACCACCAGGGGCCGAGAAAACCACCGTCTCATGGGGCCGGACTGTCCGGGTCAGGGAAAAATCCAATATATATCTTGTGATATCTCGGGTGCTATTAGAGATAGCGCAATAAACCAAAGTGAATGATCTGCATGAGGCCCGGGCACATGAATCTGTGCAGCGGGAACGACCTCGGACCACCAGGGGCCGAGAAAACCAGCGTCTCATTGGGCCGGACACTCAGGTTCAGGGAAAAATCCAATATATATCTGGTGATATCACGGGTGCTATTACAAATAGCGCAATAAATCAAAGTGCATTGTCTGTAGGAGGCCCTGGCGCATAAATCTCTGCACCTGGAACGACCTCGGACCACCAGAGGCCGAGAAAATCACCGTCTCATGGGGCCGGACTGTCAGGGTCAGGAAAAAATCCAATATATATCTGGTGATATCTCGGGTGTTATTACAGATAGCGCACTAAACCAAAGTGAATTATCTGCAGCGGGTCCCTGGTGCATGAATCTGTGCAGCGGCAACGACCTCGGACCACCAGGGGCCGAGAAAACCACCGACACATGGGGCAGCACACGCAAGGTCATGTAAAAACCCAGGATGTATCTGATGATATCTCGGGTGCTATTAGAGATAGCGCAATAAACCAAAGTGCATTGCCTGTAGGAGGCCCTGGCGCATGAATCTGTTCAGCGGGAACGACCTCGGACCACCAGGGGCCGAGAAAACCACAGTCTCATGGGGCCGGACGCTCAGGGTCAGGGGAAAATCCAATATATATCTTGTGATATCTCGGGTGCTATTACAGATAGCGCAATATATCAAAGTGCATTGCCTGTAGGATGCTCTGCCGCATGAATCTGGTCAGCGGGAACGACCTCGGACAACCAGGGGCCGAGAAAACCACCGTCACATGGGGCCGGACACTCAGGGTCGGGGAAAAATACAATACATATCTGGTGATATCTCGGGTGCTATTAGAAATAGCGAGATAAATCAAAGTGCATTGTCTGCAGGAAGCCCCGGCTCATGATTCTGTGCAGCGGGAACGACCTTGGACCAGGGGCCGAGAAAATCACCGTCTCATTCAGCCGGACTGTCAGGGTCAGGGAAAAATCCAATATATATCTGGTGATATCTCGGGTGCTATTAGAGATAGCGCAATAAACCAAAGTGAATTATCTGCAGGAGGCCCTGGCGCATGAATCTGTGCTGCGGGAACGACGTCGGACCAACAGGGGCCGAGAAAATCACCGTCTCATGGGGCCGGAATGTCAGGGTCAGGAAAAAAGCCAATATATATCTGGTGATATCTCGGGTGCTATTACAGATAGCGCAATAAATCAAAGTGAATTATTTGCAGGGGGCCCTGGCACATGAATCTGTGCAGCGGGAACGACCTCGGACCACCAGGGGCCGAGAAAACCACAGTCTCATGGGGCCGGACGCTCAGGGTCAGGGGAAAATCCAATATATATCTGGTGATATCTCGGGTGCTATTAGAGATAGCGCAATAAACCAAAGTGAATGATCTGCATGAGGCCCGGGCGCATGAATCTGTGCAGCGGGAACGACCTCGGACCACCAGGGGCCGAGAAAACCAGCGTCTCATTGGGCCGGACACTCAGGTTCAGGGAAAAATCCAATACATATCTGGTGATATCTCGGGTGCTATTAGAGATAGCGCAATAAATCAAAGTGCATTGTCTGCAGGAGGCCCTGGCGCATGAACCTGTGCAGCGGGAACGACCTCGGATCACCAGGAGCCGAGAAAACCACCGTCCCATGGGGCCGGACCCTCAGGGCCAGGGAAAAATCCAATATATATCTGTTGATATCTCGGGTGCTATTACAGATAGCGCGATAAATCAAAGTGCATTGTCCGTAGGAGGACCTTGCGCATGAATCTGTGCAGCAGGAACGACATCGGACCACCAGGGGCCGAGGAAATTACAGACTTTCGGTATCCGTCACCCAATCTCATGTAAAAATCCAGCATATATCTGGTGATATCTCGGGTTCTATTACAGATAGCGCGATAAATCAAAGTGCATTGTGTGCAGGAAGCCCTGGCGCATGAATCCGTGCAGCGGGAACGACCTCGGACCACCAGGGGCCGAGAAAACCACCGTCTCATGGGGCCAGACTGTCAGGGTCAGGGAAAAATCCAATATATATCTGTTGATATCTCGGGTGCTATTACAGATAGCGCGATAAATCAAAGTGCATTGTCCGTAGGAGGACCTTGCGCATGAATCTGTGCAGCAGGAACGACATCGGACCACCAGGGGCCGAGGAAATTACAGACTTTCGGTATCCGTCACCCAATCTCATGTAAAAATCCAGCATATATCTGGTGATATCTCGGGTGCTATTACAGATAGCGCAATAAATCAAAGTGCATTGTCTGTAGGAGGCCCCGGCGCATGAATCTGTGCAGCGGGAACGACCTCGGACCGCCAGGGGCCGAGAAAACCACCGACACATGGGGACGGACACTTAGAGTCAGGGAAAAATCCAATATATATCTGGTGATATCTCGGGTGCTATTAGAGATAGCGCAATAAACCAAAGTGAATTATCTGCAGGAGGCCCTGGCGCATGAGTCTGTGTAGCGGGATCGTCCTCGGACCACCAGGGGCCGAGAAATCCACCGTCTCATGGGTCCGAACACTCAGGGTCAGGGAAAAATACAATATATATCTGGTGATATCTCGGGTGCAATTAGAGATAGCGCAATAAACCAAAGTGAATTATCTGCAGGAGGTCCTGGCGCATGCATCTGTGCAGCGGGAACGACCTCGGACCACCAGGGGCCGAGAAAACCACCGTCTCATGGGGCCGGACTGTCAGGGTCAGGGAAAAATCCATAATATATCTGGTGATATCTCGGGTGCCATTAGAGATAGCGCGATAAATCAAAGTGCATTGTGTGCGGGAGGCCCTGGCGCATGAATCTGTGCAGCGGGATCGACCTCGGACCACCAGGGGTCGAGAAAACCACCGACACATGGGGCCGGACACTCAGGGTCAGGGAAAAATCCAATATATATCTGGTGATATCTCGGGTGCTCTTACAGATAGCGCGATATGTCAAAGTGCATTGTCTGCTGGAGGCCCTGGCGCATGAATCTGTGTAGAGGAAACGACCACGGACCACCAGGGGCCGAGAAAACCACCGACACATGGGGCCGCACACGCAAGGTCATGTAAAAACCCAGGATGTATCTGATGATATCCCGGGTGCTATTAGAGATAGCGCAATAAACCAAAGTGCATTGCCTGTAGGAGGCCCTGGCGCATGAATCTGTTCAGCGGGAACGACCTCGGACCACCAGGGGCCGAGAAAACCACCGTCTCATGGGGCCGGACTGTCCGGGTCAGGGAAAAATCCAATATATATCTTGTGATATCTCGGGTGCTATTAGAGATAGCGCAATAAACCAAAGTGAATGATCTGCATGAGGCCCGGGCACATGAATCTGTGCAGCGGGAACGACCTCGGACCACCAGGGGCCGAGAAAACCAGCGTCTCATTGGGCCGGACACTCAGGTTCAGGGAAAAATCCAATATATATCTGGTGATATCACGGGTGCTATTACAAATAGCGCAATAAATCAAAGTGCATTGTCTGTAGGAGGCCCTGGCGCATAAATCTCTGCACCTGGAACGACCTCGGACCACCAGAGGCCGAGAAAATCACCGTCTCATGGGGCCGGACTGTCAGGGTCAGGAAAAAATCCAATATATATCTGGTGATATCTCGGGTGTTATTACAGATAGCGCACTAAACCAAAGTGAATTATCTGCAGCGGGTCCCTGGTGCATGAATCTGTGCAGCGGCAACGACCTCGGACCACCAGGGGCCGAGAAAACCACCGACACATGGGGCAGCACACGCAAGGTCATGTAAAAACCCAGGATGTATCTGATGATATCTCGGGTGCTATTAGAGATAGCGCAATAAACCAAAGTGCATTGCCTGTAGGAGGCCCTGGCGCATGAATCTGTTCAGCGGGAACGACCTCGGACCACCAGGGGCCGAGAAAACCACAGTCTCATGGGGCCGGACGCTCAGGGTCAGGGGAAAATCCAATATATATCTTGTGATATCTCGGGTGCTATTACAGATAGCGCAATATATCAAAGTGCATTGCCTGTAGGATGCTCTGCCGCATGAATCTGGTCAGCGGGAACGACCTCGGACAACCAGGGGCCGAGAAAACCACCGTCACATGGGGCCGGACACTCAGGGTCGGGGAAAAATACAATACATATCTGGTGATATCTCGGGTGCTATTAGAAATAGCGAGATAAATCAAAGTGCATTGTCTGCAGGAAGCCCCGGCTCATGATTCTGTGCAGCGGGAACGACCTTGGACCAGGGGCCGAGAAAATCACCGTCTCATTCAGCCGGACTGTCAGGGTCAGGGAAAAATCCAATATATATCTGGTGATATCTCGGGTGCTATTACAGATAGCGCAATAAATCAAAGTGCATTGTCTGTAGGAGGCCCTGGCTCATGAATTTGTGCAGCCGGAACGACCTCGGACCACCAGGGGCCGAGAAAACCACAGTCTCATGGGGCCGGACACTCAGGGTCAGTGGAAAATCCAATATATATCTGGTGATATCTCGGGTGCTATTAGAGATAGCGCAATAAACCAAAGTGAATTATCTGCAGGAGGCCCTGGCGCATGAGTCTGTGTAGCGGGATCGTCCTCGGACCACCAGGGGCCGAGAAATCCACCGTCTCATGGGTCCGAACACTCAGGGTCAGGGAAAAATACAATATATATCTGGTGATATCTCGGGTGCAATTAGAGATAGCGCAATAAACCAAAGTGAATTATCTGCAGGAGGTCCTGGCGCATGCATCTGTGCAGCGGGAACGACCTCGGACCACCAGGGGCCGAGAAAACCACCGTCTCATGGGGCCGGACTGTCAGGGTCAGGGAAAAATCCATAATATATCTGGTGATATCTCGGGTGCCATTAGAGATAGCGCGATAAATCAAAGTGCATTGTCTGCGGGAGGCCCTGGCGCATGAATCTGTGCAGCGGGATCGACCTCGGACCACCAGGGGTCGAGAAAACCACCGACACATGGGGCCGGACACTCAGGGTCAGGGAAAAATCCAATACATATCTGGTGATATCTCGGGTGCTATTAGAGATAGCGCAATAAATCAAAGTGCATTGTCTGCAGGAGGCCCTGGCGCATGAACCTGTGCAGCGGGAACGACCTCGGATCACCAGGAGCCGAGAAAACCACCGTCCCATGGGGCCGGACCCTCAGGGCCAGGGAAAAATCCAATATATATCTGTTGATATCTCGGGTGCTATTACAGATAGCGCGATAAATCAAAGTGCATTGTCCGTAGGAGGACCTTGCGCATGAATCTGTGCAGCAGGAACGACATCGGACCACCAGGGGCCGAGGAAATTACAGACTTTCGGTATCCGTCACCCAATCTCATGTAAAAATCCAGCATATATCTGGTGATATCTCGGGTTCTATTACAGATAGCGCGATAAATCAAAGTGCATTGTGTGCAGGAAGCCCTGGCGCATGAATCCGTGCAGCGGGAACGACCTCGGACCACCAGGGGCCGAGAAAACCACCGTCTCATGGGGCCAGACTGTCAGGGTCAGGGAAAAATCCATAATATATCTGGTGATATCTCGTGTGCCTTTAGAGATAGCGCGATAAATCAAAGTGCGTTGTCTGCGAGAGGCCCTGGCGCATGAATCTGTGCAGCAGGAACGACCTCGGACCACCAGGGGCCGAGAAAACCACAGTCTCATGGGGCCGGACACTCAGGGTCAGGGAAAAATCCAATATATATCTGGTGATATCTCGGGTGCTATTAGAGATAGCGCACTAAACCAAAGTGAATTATCTGCAGGAGGCCCTGGCGCATGAGTCTGTGTAGCGGGATCGTCCTCGGACCACCAGGGGCCGAGAAATCCACCGTCTCATGGGTCCGAACACTCAGGGTCAGGGAAAAATACAATATATATCTGGTGATATCTCGGGTGCAATTAGAGATAGCGCAATAAACCAAAGTGAATTATCTGCAGGAGGTCCTGGCGCATGCATCTGTGCAGCGGGAACGACCTCGGACCACCAGGGGCCGAGAAAACCACCGTCTCATGGGGCCGGACTGTCAGGGTCAGGGAAAAATCCATAATATATCTGGTGATATCTCGGGTGCCATTAGAGATAGCGCGATAAATCAAAGTGCATTGTCTGCGGGAGGCCCTGGCGCATGAATCTGTGCAGCGGGATCGACCTCGGACCACCAGGGGTCGAGAAAACCACCGACACATGGGGCCGGAAACTCAGGGTCAGGGAAAAATCCAATATATATCTGGTGATATCTCGGGTGCTCTTACAGATAGCGCGATATGTCAAAGTGCATTGTCTGCTGGAGGCCCTGGCGCATGAATCTGTGCAGAGGAAACGACCACGGACCACCAGGGGCCGAGAAAACCACCGTCTCATGGGGCCGGACACTCAGGGTCAGGGGAAAATCCAATATATACCTGGTGATATCTCGGGTGCTATTAGAGATATCGCAATAAACAAAAGTGAATTATCTGCAGGAGGCCCTGGTGCATGAATCTGTGCAGCGGGAACGACCTCGGACCACTAGGGGCCGAGAAAACCACCGACACATGGGGCCGCACACGCAAGGTCATGTAAAAACCCAGGATGTATCTGATGATATCCCGGGTGCTATTAGAGATAGCGCAATAAACCAAAGTGCATTGCCTGTAGGAGGCCCTGGCGCATGAATCTGTTCAGCGGGAACGACCTCGGACCACCAGGGGCCGAGAAAACCACCGTCTCATGGGGCCGGACTGTCCGGGTCAGGGAAAAATCCAATATATATCTGGTGATATCTCGGGTGCTATTAGAGATAGCGCAATAATCCAAAGTGAATTATTTGCAGGAAGCACTGGCGCATGATTCTTTCAGCGGGAACGACTTCGGACCACCAGGGGCCGAGAAAATCACCGTCTCATGGGGCCGGACTGTCAGGGTCAGGGAAAAATCCAATATATATCTGGTGATATCTCGGGTGCTATTAGAGATAGCGCAATAAACCACAGTGCATTGCCTGTAGGAGGCCCTGGCGCATGAATCTGTTCAGCGGGAACGACCTCGGACCACCAGGGGCCGAGAAAACCACAGTCTCATGGGGCCGGACCCTCAGGGTCAGGGGAAAATCCAATATATATCTGGTGATATCTCGGGTGCTATTAGTGATAGCGCAATAAACCAACGTGAATTATCTGTAGGAGGCCCTGGCGCATGAATACGTGCAGCGGGAACGACCTCGGACCACCAGGGGCCGAGAAAACCACTGTCTCATGGGGCCGGAAACTCAGGGTCATGGAAAAATCCAATATATATCTGGTGATATCTCGGGTGCTATTAGAGATAGCGCAATAATTCAAAGTGAATTGTCTGCAGGAGGCCCTGGCGCATGAATCTGTGCAGCGGCAACGACCTCGGACCACCAGGGGCCGAGGAAATCACCGTCTCATGGGGCCGGACTGTCAGGGTCCGGGAAAAATCCAATATATATCTGGTGATATCTCGTGTGCTATTAGAGATAGCGCAATAAACCAAAGTGCATTGCCTGTAGGAGGCCCTGGCGCATGAATCTGTTCAGCGGGAACGACCTCGGACCACCAGGGGCCGAGAAAACCACAGTCTCATGGGGCCGGACCCTCAGGGTCAGGGGAAAATCCAATATATATCTGGTGATATCTCGGGTGCTATTAGAGATAGCGCAATAATCCAAAGTGAATTATTTGCAGGAAGCACTGGCGCATGATTCTTTCAGCGGGAACGACATCGGACCACCAGGGGCCGAGAAAATCACCGTCTCATGGTGCCGGACTGTCAGGGTCAGGGAAAAATCCAATATATATCTGGTGATATCTCGGGTGCTATTAGAGATAGCACAATAAACCAAAGTGAATTGTCTGCAGGAGGCCCCGGCGCATGAATCTGAGCAACGGGAACGACCTCGGACGACAAGGGGCGAGAAAATTACAGATGTTCGGTATCCGTCACCCATGCTCATGTAAAAATCCAGCATATATCTGGTGACATCTCGGGTGCTATTACAGATAGCGCGATAAATCAAAGTGCATTGTCTGCAGGAGGCCCTGGCGCATGAACCTGTTCAGCGGGAACGACCTCGGACCACCAGGGGCCGAGAAAACCACCGTCTCATGGGGCCGGACACTCAGGGTCAGGGAAAAATCCAATATGTAATTGGTGATATCGCGGGTGCTATTACAGATAGCGCGATAAATCAAAGTGCATTGTCTGCAGGAGGCCCTGGCGCATGAACCTGTGCAGAGGGAACGACCTAGGACCACCAGGGGCCGAGAAAAGCACCGTCTCATGGGGCCGGACCCTCAGGGTCAGGGGAAAATCCAATATATATCTGGTGATATCTCGGGTGCTATTAGAGATAGCGCAATAAACCAACGTGAATTATTTGCAGGAAGCACTGGCGCATGATTCTTTCAGCGGGAACGACTTCGGACCACCAGGGGCCGAGAAAATCACCGTCTCATGGGGCCGGACTGTCAGGGTCAGGGAAAAATCCAATATATATCTGGTGATATCTCGGGTGCTATTAGAGATAGCGCAATAAACCACAGTGCATTGCCTGTAGGAGGCCCTGGCGCATGAATCTGTTCAGCGGGAACGACCTCGGACCACCAGGGGCCGAGAAAACCACAGTCTCATGGGGCCGGACCCTCAGGGTCAGGGGAAAATCCAATATATATCTGGTGATATCTCGGGTGCAATTAGTGATAGCGCAATAAACCAACGTGAATTATCTGTAGGAGGCCCTGGCGCATGAATACGTGCAGCGGGAACGACCTCGGTCACACCAGGGGCCGAGAAAACCACTGTCTCATGGGGCCGGAAACTCAGGGTCATGGAAAAATCCAATATATATCTGGTGATATCTCGGGTGCTATTAGAGATAGCGCAATAATTCAAAGTGAATTGTCTGCAGGAGGCCCTGGCGCATGAATCTGTGCAGCGGCAACGACCTCGGACCACCAGGGGCCGAGAAAATCACCGTCTCATGGGGCCGGACTGTCAGGATCCGGGAAAAATCCAATATATATCTGGTGATATCTCGTGTGCTATTAGTGATAGCGCAATAAATCAGAGTGCATTGTCTTTAGGAGGCCCTGGCGCATGAATCTGTGCAGCAGGAACGACATCGGACCACTAGGGGCCGAGAAAACCACCGTCTCCTGGGGCCGGACTCTCAGGGTCGGTTGAAAAATTCAATATATCTGGTGATATCTCGGGTGCCCTTACAGATAGCGCACTAAACCAAAGTGAATTATCTGCAGCGGGTCCCTGGTGCATGAATCTGTGCAGCGGCAACGACCTCGGACCACCAGGGGCCGAGAAAACCACCGACACATGGGGCAGCACACGCAAGGTCATGTAAAAACCCAGGCTGTATCTGATGATATCTCCGGTGCTATTAGAGATAGCGCAATAAACCAAAGTGCATTGTCTGTAGGAGGCGCTGGCGCATGAATCTGTGTAGCGGGAACGACCTCGTACCACCAGGGGCCGAGAAAACCACCATCCCATGGGGCCGGACACTCAGGGTCAGGGGAAAATCCAATATATATCTGGTGATATCTCGGGTGCTATTACAGATAGCGCAAAAAATCAAAGTGCATTGTCTGTAGGAGGCCCTGGCGCATGAGTCTGTGCAGCGTGAACGACCTCGGACCACCAGGGGCCGAGAAAACCACAGTCTCATGGGGCCGGACACTCAGGGTCAGGGGAAAATACAATATATATCTGGTGATATCTCGGGTGCTATTAGAGATAGCGCAATAATCCAAAGTGAATTATCTGCAGGAGGCCCTGGCGCATGAATCTGTGCAGCGGGAACGACCTCGGACCACCAGGGGCCGAGGAAACCACAGTCTCATGGGGCCGGACACACATGGTCAGGGAAAAATCCAATATATATCTGGTGATATCTCGTGTGCTATTACAGATAGCGCAATAAATCAAAGTGCATTATCTGCAGGAGTGCCTGGCGCATGAATCTTCGCAGCGGGATCGACCTCGGACCACCAGGGTCCGAGAAAACCACCGACACATGGGTCCGGACATGCAGGGTCAGGGAACAATCCAATATATATCAGGTGATATCTCGGGTGCTATTAGAGATAGCGCAATAAATCAAAGTGCATTGTCTGTAGGAGGCCCTGGCGCATGAACCTGTGCAGCGGGTACGATCTCGGACCACCAGGGGCCGAGAAAACCACAGTCTCAGGGCCCGGACACTCAGGGTCAGGGGAAAATCCAATATATATCTGGTGATATCTCGGGTGCTATTAGAGATAGCGCAATAAACGAAAGTGAATTATCTGCAGGGGGCCCTGCCGCATGAATCTGCGCGGCGGGAACGACCTCGGAGCACCAGGGGCCGAGAAAACCACCGTCTCATGGGGCCGGACACTCAGGGACATGGGAAAATCCAATATATATCTGGTGATATCTAGGGTGCTATTAGAGATAGCGCAATAAACCAAAGTGAATTATCTGCAGGAGGCCCTGGCGCATGCATCTGTGCAGCGGGAACGACCTCTGACCACCAGGGACCGAGAAAACCACAGTCTCATGGGGCGGGACACTCAGGGTCAGGGAAAAATCCAATATATAACTGGTGATATCTCGGGTGCTATTAGAGATAGCGCAATAAACCAAAGTCTATTATCTGCAGGGGACGCTGGCGCATGAATCTGTGCAGCGGGAAGGACCTCGGACCACCAGGGGCCGAGAAAACCACCGGCTCGTGGGGCCAGACACTCAGGGTCGGGGAAAAATCCAATATATATCTGGTGATATCTCGGGTGCTATTAGAGATAGCGCAATGAACCAAAGTGCATTGTCCGTATCAGGCCCTTGCGCATGAATCTGGGCAGCAGGAACGACCTCGGACCACCAGGGGCTGAGAAAATTACAGATGTTCGGTATCCGTCACCCAAGGTCATGTAAAAATCCAGCATATATCAGGTGATATCTCGGGTGCTATTACAGATAGCCCGATAAATCAAAGTGCATGGTCTGTAGCAGGCCCTGGCGCATGAATCTGGGTAGCAGGAACGACCTCGGACCGCCAGTCATGAAAAAATCCAGCATATATCTGGTGACATCTCGGGTGCTATTACAGATAGCGCGATAAATCAATGTGCATTGTCTGTAGCATTCCCTGGCGCATGAATCTGTGCAGCGGGAACGACCTCGGACCACCAGGGGCCGAGAAAACCACCGTCTCATGGGGCCGGACACTCAGAGTCGGGGAAAAATTCAATATATATCTGGTGATATCTCGGGTGCTGTTACAGATAGCGCAATAAATCAAAGTGCATTATCTGTAGGAGGCCCTGTCGCATGAATCTGTGCAGCGGGATCGACCTCGGACCACCAGGGGCCGAGAAAACCACCGACACATGGGGCCGGACGCTCAGGGTCAGGGGAAAATCCAATATATATCTGGTGATATCTCGGGTGCTATTAGAGATAGCGCAATAAACAAAAGTGAATTATCTGCAGGGGGCCCTGCCGCATGAATCTGCGCAGCGGGAACGACCTCGGAGCACCAGGGGCCGAGAAAACCACCGTCTCATGGGGCCGGACACTCAGGATCAGGGAAAAATCCAATATATATCTGGTGATATCTCGGGTGCTATTACAGATAGCGCGATAAATCAAAGTGCTTTGTCTGCGAGAGGCCCTGGCGAATGAATCTGTGTAGCAGGAACGACCTCGGACCACCAGGGGCCGAGAAAACCACCGTCACATGGGGCCGGACACTCAGGGGCAGGGGAAAATCCAATATATATCTGGTGATATCTAGGGTGCTATGAGAGATAGCGCAATAAACCAAAGTGAATTATCTGCAGGAGGCCCTGGCGCATGCATCTGTGCAGCGGGAACGACCTCTGACCACCAGGGACCGAGAAAACCACCGTCTCATTGGGTCGGACACTCAGGGTCAGGGAAAAATCCAATATATATCAGGTGATATCTCGGGTGCTATTAGAGATAGCGCAATAAATCAAAGTGCATTGTCTGTAGGAGGCTCTGGCGCATGAACCTGTGCAGCGGGTACGATCTCGGACCACCAGGGGCCGAGAAAACCACAGTCTCATGGGCTCGGACACTCAGGGTCAGGGGAAAATCCAATATATATCTGGTGATATCTCGGGTGCTATTACAGATAGCGCGATAAATCAAAGTGCTTTGTCTGCGAGAGGCCCTGGCGAATGATTCTGTGTAGCAGGAACGACCTCGGACCACCAGGGGCCGAGAAAACCACCGTCACATGGGGCCGGACACTCAGCGGCAGGGGAAAATCCAATATATATCTGGTGATATCTAGGGTGCTATTAGAGATAGCGCAATAAACCAAAGTGAATTATCTGCAGGAGGCCCTGGAGCATGCATCTGTGCAGCGGGAACGACCTCTGACCACCAGGGACCGAGAAAACCACCGTCTCATTGGGTCGGACACTCAGGGTCAGGGAAAAATCCAATATATATCAGGTGATATCTCGGGTGCTATTAGAGATAGCGCAATAAATCAAAGTGCATTGTCTGTAGGAGGCCCTGGCGCATGAACCTGTGCAGCGGGTACGATCTCGGACCACCAGGGGCCGAGAAAACCACAGTCTCATGGGCTCGGACACTCAGGGTCAGGGGAAAATCCAATATCTATCTGGTGATATCTCGGGTGCTATTAGAGATAGCGCAATAAACAAAAGTGAATTATCTGCAGGGGGCCCTGCCGCATGAATCTGCGCAGCGGGAACGACCTCGGAGCACCAGGGGCCGAGAAAACCACCGTCTGATGGGGCCGGTCACTCAGGGACAGGGGAAAATCCAATATATATCTGGTGATATCTAGGGTGCTATTAGAGATAGCGCAATAAACCAAAGTGAATTATCTGCAGGAGGCCCTGGCGCATGCATCTGTGCAGCGGGAACGACCTCTGACCACCAGGGACCGAGAAAACCACCGCCTCATTGGGCCGGACACTCAGGGTCAGGGAAAAATCCAATATATAACTGGTGATATCTCGGGTGCTATTAGAGATAGCGCAATAAACCAAAGTGTATTATCTGAAGGGGACGCTGGCGCATGAATCTGTGCAGCGGGAACGACCTCGGACCACCAGGTGCCGAGAAAACCACCGGCTCGTGGGGCCAGACACTCAGGGTCGGGGAAAAATCCAATATATATCTGGTGATATCTCGGGTGCTATTAGAGATAGCGCAATGAACCAAAGTGCATTGTCCGTATCAGGCCCTTGCGCATGAATCTGGGCAGCAGGAACGACCTCGGACCACCAGGGGCTGAGAAAATTACAGATGTTCTGTATCCGTCACCCAAGGTCATGTAAAAATCCAGCATATATCAGGTGATATCTCGGGTGCTATTACAGATAGCGCGATAAATTAAAGTGCATGGTCTGTAGCAGGCCCTGGCGCATGAATCTGGGCAGCAGGAACGACCTCGGACCTCCAGGGGCCAAGAAAATTACAGATGTTCGGTATCCGTCACCCACGGTCATGAAAAAATCCAGCATATATCTGGTGACATCTCGGGTGCTATTACAGATTGCGCGATAAATCACAGTGCATGGTCTGTAGCAGGCCCTGGCGCATGAGTCTGTGCAGCGGGAACGACCTCGGACCACCAGGGGCCGAGAAAACCACAGTCTCATGGGGCGGGACACACATGGTCAGGGGAAAATCCAATATATATCTGGTGATATCTCGGGTGCTATTAGAGATAGCGCAATAATCCAAAGTGAATTATCTGCAGGAGGCCCTGGCGCATGAATCTGTGCAGCTGGAACGACCTCGGACAACCAGGGGCCGAGAAAATCACCGTCTCATGGGGCCGGACACTCAGGGTCAGGGGAAAATCCAATATATATCTGGTGATATCTCGGGTGCTATTAGACATAGCGATATAATCCAAAGTGAATTATCTGCAGGAGGCCCTGTCGCATGAATCTGTGCACCGGGAACGACCTCGGACCACCAGGGGCCGAGAAAACCACCGTCTCATGGGGCCGGACACTCAGGGTCAGGGAAAAATCCAATATATAACTGGTGATATCTCGGGTGCTATTAGAGATAGCGCAATAAACCAAAGTGTATTATCTGCAGGGGACGCTGGCGCATGAATCTGTGCAGCGGGAACGACCTCGGACCACCAGGGGCCGAGAAAACCACCGGCACGTGGGGCCAGACACTCAGGGTCGGGGAAAAATCCAATATATATCTGGTGATATCTCGGGTGCTATTAGAGATCGCGCAATGAACCAAAGTGCATTGTCCGTATCAGGCCCTTGCGCATGAATCTGGGCAGCAGGAACGACCTCGGACCACCAGGGGCTGAGAAAGTTACAGATGTTCGGTATCCGTCACCCAAGGTCATGTAAAAATCCAGCATATATCAGGTGATATCTCGGGTGCTATTACAGATAGCGCGATAAATCAAAGTGCATGGTCTGTAGCAGGCCCTGGCGCATGAACCTGGGTAGCAGGAACGACCTCGGACCGCCAGGGGCCGAGAAAATTACAGATGTTCGGTATCCGTCACCCATGGCCATGAAAAAATCCAGCATATATCTGGTGACATCTCGGGTGCTATTACAGATAGCGCGATAAATCAATGTGCATTGTCTGTAGCATTCCCTGGCGCATGAATCTGTGCAGCGGGAACGACCTCGGACCACCAGGGGCCGAGAAAACCACCGTCTCATGGGGCCGGACACTCAGAGTCGGGGAAAAATCCAATATATATCTGGTGATATCTCGGGTGCTGTTACAGATAGCGCAATAAATCAAAGTGCATTATATGTAGGAGGCCCTGTCGCATGAATCTGTGCAGCGGGATCGACCTCGGACCACCAGGGGCCGAGAAAACCACCGACACATGGGGCCGGACACTCAGGGTCAGGGATAAATCCAATATATATTTGGTGATATCTCAGTGGAAATTAGAGATAGCGCAATAAACCAAAGTGAATTATCTGCAGGAGGCCCTGGCGCATGAATCTGTGCAGCGGGAACGACCTCGGACCACCAGGGGCCGAGAAAACCACAGTCTCATGGGGCCGGACACACATGGTCAGGGGAAAATCCAATATATATCTGGTGATATCTCGGGTGCTATTACAGATAGCGCAATAAATCAAAGTGCATTATCTGCAGGAGTGCCTGGCGCATGAATCTGCGCAGCGGGATCGACCTCGGACCACCAGGGTCCGAGAAAACCACCGACACATGGGGCCGGACACTCAGGGTCAGGGAACAATCCAATATATATCAGGTGATATCTCGGGTGCTATTAGAGATAGCGCAATAAATCAAAGTGCATTGTCTGTAGGAGGCCCTGGCGCATGAACCTGTGCTGCGGGTACGACCTCGGACCACCAGGGGCCGAGAGAACCACAGTCTCATGGGGCCGGACACTCAGGGTCAGGGGAAAATCCAATATATATCTGGTGATATCTCGGGTGCTATTAGAGATAGCGCAATAAACAAAAGTGAATTATCTGCAGGGGGCCCTGCCGCATGAATCTGCGCAGCGGGAACGACCTCGGAGCACCAGGGGCCAAGAAAACCACCGTCTCATGGGGCCGGACACTCAGGATCAGGGAAAAATCCAATATATATTTGGTGATATCTCGGGTGCTATTACAGATATGGCGATAAATCACTGTGCTTTGTCTGCGAGAGGCCCTGGCGAATGAATCTGTGTAGCAGGAACGACCTCGGACCACCAGGGGCCGAGAAAACCACAGTCTCATGGGGCCGGACACACATGGTCAGGGGAAAATCCAATATATATCTGGAGATATCTCGGGTGCTATTACAGATAGCGCAATAAATCAAAGTGCTTTGTCTGCGAGAGGCCCTGGCGAATGAATCTGTGTAGCAGGGACGACCTCGGACCACCAGGGGCCGAGAAAACCACCGTCACATGGGGCCGGACACTCAGGGACAGGGGAAAATCCAATATATATCTGGTGATATCTAGGGTGCTATTAGAGATAGCGCAATAAATCAAAGTGCATTGTCTGTAGGAGGCCCTGGCGCATGAACCTGTGCAGCGGGTACGACCTCGGACCACCAGGGGCCGAGAAAACCACAGTCTCATGGGCCCGGACACTCAGGGTCAGGGGAAAATCCAATATATATCTGGTGATATCTCGGGTGCTATTAGAGATAGCGCAATAAACAAAAGTGAATTATCTGCAGGGGGCCCTGCCGCATGAATCTGCGCAGCGGGAACGACCTCGGAGCACCAGGGGCCGAGAAAACCACCGTCTCATGGGGCCGGACACTCAGGATCAGGGAAAAATCCAATATATATCTGGTGATATCTCGGGTGCTATTACAGATAGCGCGATAAATCAAAGTGCTTTGTCTGCGAGAGGCCCTGGCGAATGAATCTGTGTAGCAGGAACGACCTCGGACCACCAGGGGCCGAGAAAACCACCGTCACATGGGGACGGACACTCAGGGACAGGGGAAAATCCAATATATATCTGGTGATATCTAGGGTGCTGTTAGAGATAGCGCAATAAACCAAAGTGAATTATCTGCAGGAGGCCCTGGCGCATGCATCTGTGCAGCGGGAACGACCTCTGACCACCAGGGACCGAGAAAACCACCGTCTCATTGGGCCGGACACTCAGGGTCAGGGAAAAATCCAATATATATCTGGTGATATCTCGGGTGCTATTAGAGATAGCGCGATAAATCAAAGTGCTTTGTCTGCGAGAGGCCCTGGCGAATGAATCTGTGTAGCAGGAACGACCTCGGACCACCAGGGGCCGAGAAAACCACCGTCACATGGGGCCGGACACTCAGGGACAGGGGAAAATCCAATATATATCTGGTGATATGTAGGGTGCTATTAGAGATAGCGCAATAAACCAAAGTGAATTATCTGCAGGAGGCCCTGGCGCATGCATCTGTGCAGCGGGAACGACCTCTGACCACCAGGGACCGAGAAAACCACCGTCTCATTGGGCCGGACACTCAGGGTCAGGGAAAAATCCAATATATATCTGGTGATATCTCGGGTGCTATTAGAGATAGCGAAATAACCCAAAGTGAATTATCTGCAGGAGGCCCTGTCTTATGAATCTGTGCACCGGGAACGACCTCGGACCACCAGGGGCCGAGAAAACCACCGTCTCATGGGGCCGGACACTCAGGGTCAGGGAAAAATCCAATATATAACTGGTGATATCTCGGGTGCTATTACAGATAGCGCAATGAACCAAAGTGCATTGTCCGTATCAGTCCCTTGCGCATGAATCTGGGCAGCAGGAACGACCTCGGACCACCAGGGGCTGAGAAAATTACAGATGTTCGGTATCCGTCACCCAAGGTCATGTAAAAATCCAGCATATATCAGGTGATATCTCGGGTGCTATTACAGATAGCGCGATAAATCAAGGTGCATGGTCTGTAGCAGGTCCTGGCGCATGAATCTGGGTAGCAGGAACGACCTCGGACCGCCAGGGGCCGAGAAAATTACAGATGCTCGGTATCCGTCACCCATGGTCATGAAAAAATCCAGCATATATCTGGTGACATCTCTGGTGCTATTACAGATAGCGCGATAAATCAATGTGCATTGTCTGTAGCATTCCCTGGCGCATGAATCTGTGCAGCGGGAACGACCTCGGACCACCAGGGGCCGGGAAAACCACCGTCTCATGGGGCCGGACACTCAGAGTCGGGGAAAAATCCAATATATAACTGGTGATATCTCGGGTGCTATTAGAGATAGCGCAATAAATCAAAGTGCATTGTCTGTAGGAGGCCCTGGCGCATGAACCTGTGCAGCGGGAACGACCTCGGACCACCAGGGGCCGAGAAAACCACGGACTCATGGGGCCGGACACACAGGGTCAGGGAAAAATCCAATATATATCTGGTGATATCTCGGGTGCTATTAGAGATAGCGCAATAATCCAAAGTGAATTATCTGCATGAGGCCCTGGCGCATGAATCTGTGCAGAGGAAACGACCTCGGACCACCAGGGGCCGAGAAAACCACCGTCACATGGGGCCGGACACTCAGGGTCAGGGGAAAATCCAATATATATCTGGTGATATCTCTGTGGAAATTAGAGATAGCGCAATAAACCAAAGTGAATTATCTGCAGGAGGCCCTGGCGCATGAATCTGCGCAGCAGGAACGACCTCGGACCACCGGGGCCCGAGGAAATTACAGATTTTCGGTATCCGTCACCCAAGGTCATTTAAAAATCCATCATATATCTGGTGATATCTCGGGTGCTATTAGTGATAGCGCAATTATCCAAAGTGAATTATCTGCAGGAGGCCCTGGCGCATGAATCTGTGCAGCGGGAACGACCTCGGACCACCAGGGGCCGAGAAAACCACCGTCTCATGGGGCCGGACACTCAGAGTCGGGGAAAAATCCAATATATATCTGGTGATATCTCTGTGGAAATTAGAGATAGCGCAATAAACCAAAGTGAATTATCTGCAGGAGGCCCTGGCGCATGAATCTGTGCACCGGGAACGACCTCGGACGACCAGGGGCCGAGAAAACCACCGTCTCATGGGGCCGGACACGCACGGTCAGGGAAAAATCCAATATATAACTGGTGATATCTCGGGTGCGATTAGAGTAGCGCAATCAACCAAAGTGAATTATCTGCAGGGGACGCTGGCGCATGAATCTGTGCAGCGGGCACGACCTCGGACCACCAGGGGACGAGAAAACCACCGACACATGGGGCCGGACACTCAGGGTCAGGGAACAATCCAATATATATCTGGTGATATCTCGGGTGCTATTAGAGGTAGCGCAATAAATCAAGGTGCATTGTCTGTAGGAGGCCCTGGCGCATGAACCTGTGCAGCGGGAACGACCTCGGACCTCCAGGGCCCGAGAAAATTACAGATTTTCGGTATCCCTCACCCATGGTCATTTAAAAATCCATCATATATCTGGTGATATCTCGGGTGCTATTACAGATAGCGCGATAAATCCAAGTGCATTGTCTGCAGGAAGCCCTGGCGCATGAATCTGTGCATCGGGAACTACCTCGGACGAACAGGGGCCGAGAAAACCACCGTCTCATGGGGCAGGACGCTCAGGGTCAGGGGAAAATCCTATATATATCAGGTGATATCTCGGGTGCTATTAGAGATAGCGCAATAAACCAAAGTGAATTATCTGCAGGAGGCCCTGGCGCATAAATCTGTGTAGCGGGAACGGCCGCGGACCAGCAGGGGCCGAGAAAACTACCGTCTCATGGGGCCGGACACTCAGGGTCAGGGAAAAATCCAATATATATCTGGTGATATCTCGAGTGCTATTTGAGATAGCGCAATTAACCAAAGTGCATTGTCTGCAGCAGGCCCTGGCGCATGAGTCTGTGCAGCGGGAACGACCTCGGACCACCAGGGGCCGAGAAAACCATGGACTCATGGGGCCGGACACACAGGGTCAGGGAAAAATCCAATATATATCTGGTGATATCTCGGGTGCTATTAGAGATAGTGCAATAAATCAAAGTGCATTGTCTGTAGGAGGCACTGGCGAATGAATCTGTGCAGCAGGAACGACCTCGGATCACCAGGGGCTGAGAAAACCACAGTCTCATGCGGCCGGACACTCAGGGTCTGGGGAAAATCGAATATATATCTGGTGATATCTCGGGTGCTCTTACAGATAGCGCAATAAACCAAAGTGAATTGTCTCCAGGAAGCCCTGGCGCATGAATCTGTTCAGGGGGATCGGCCTCGGACCACGAGGGACCGAGAAAACCATCGACACATGGGGCCGGACTGCCAGGGTCAGGGGAAAATCCAATATATATCTGGTGATATCTCGGGTGCTATTAGAGATAGCGCAATCAACCAAAGTGAATTATCTGCAGGGGACGCTGGCGCATGAATCTGTGCAGCGGGAACGATCTCGGACCACCAGGGGCCGAGAAAACCACCGTCTCAGGGGGCCGGACACTCAGGGTCGGGGAAAAATCCAATATATGTCTGGTTATATCTCTGGTGTTATTAGAGATAGCGCAATAAACGAAAGTGCATTGTCTGCAGGAGGCCCTGGCGCATGAATCTGTGCAGCGGGATCGACCTCGGACCAGCAGGGGCCGAGAAAACCATCGACACATGGGGCCGGACACTCAGGGTCAGGGAAAAATCCAATATATATCTGGTGATATCTCGGGTGCTCTTACAGATAGCGCACTAAACCAAAGTGAATTATCTGCAGAGGGCCCGGGCGCATGAATCTGTGCAGCGGCAACAAACTCGGACCACCGGGGGCCGAGAAAACCACCGACACATGGTTCCGGACACCCAAGGTCATGTAAAAGCCAGGATGTATCTGATGATATCTCGGGTGCTATTAGAGATAGCGCCATAAACCAAAGTGCATTGTCTGTAGGAGGCCCTGGCGTATGAATGTGTGCAGCGGGAACGACCTCGGATCAACAGGAAGCTAGAAAACCACCGACACATGGGGCCGGACACTCAGGGACAGGGAAAAATCCAATATATATCTGGTGATATCTCGGGTGCTATTAGAGATAGCGCTATAAACCAAAGTGAATTATCTGCAGGAGGCCCGGGCGCATGAATCTGTGCAGCGGGAACAAACTCGGACCACCGGGGGCTGAGAAAACCACCGTCTCATGGGGCCGGACTGTCAGGGTCAGGGAAAAATCCATTATATATCTGGTGATTTCTCGGGTGCTGTTAAAGATAGCGCGATAAATCAAAGTGCATTGTCTGCAGGAAGTCCTGGCGTATGTTTCTGTGCTGCGGGAACGACCTCGGACCACCAGGGGCCGAGAAAATCACCGTCTCATGGGGCCGGACTGTCAGGGTCAGGGAAAAATCCAATATATATCTGGTGATATCTCGGGTGCTATTAGAGATATCGCAATAAATCAAAGTGCATTGTCTGTAGGCGGCCCTGGCGCATTAATCTAGGCAGCGGGAACGACCTCGGACTACCAGGGGCCGAGAAAATAACAGATATTCGGAATCCGTCACCCAAGGTCATGTAAAAATCCAGCATATATCTGGTGATATCTCGGGTGCTATTACAGATTGCGCAATAAACCAAAGTGAATTATCTGCAGGGGACGCTGGCGCCTGAATCTGTGCAGCGGGAACGACCTCGGACCACCAGAGGCCGAGAAAACCACCGTCTCATGGGGCCGGCCACTCAGGCTCGGGGAAAAATCCAATATATATCTGGTGATATCTCGGGTGCTATTAGAGATAGCGCAATAAACCAAAGTGAATTATCTGCAGGAGGCCCGGGCGCATGCATCTGTGCAGCGGGAACGACCTCTGACCACCAGGGGCCGAGAAAACCACCGTCTCATGGTGCCGGTCACTGAGGGTCAGGGGAAAATCCAATATATATCTGGTGATATCTCGGGTGAAATTAGAGATAGCGCAATAAACCAAAGTGAATTATCTGCAGGAGGCCCTGGCGCATGAATCTGTGCAGCGGGAACGACCTCGGACCCCCAGGGGTCGAGAAAACCACCGTCTCATGGGGACGGACACTCAGAGTCGGGAAAAAATCCAATATATATCTGGTGGTATCTGGGGTGCTTTTACAGATCGCGCAATAAATCAAAGTGCATTGTCTGTAGGAGGCCCTGGCGCATGAGTCTGTGCAGCGGGAACGACCTCGGACCACCAGGGGCCGAGAAAACCACCGTCTCATGGTGCCGGTCACTGAGGGTCAGGGGAAAATCCAATATATATCTGGTGATATCTCGGGTGCTATTAGAGATAGCGCAATAAACAAAAGTGAATTATCTGCAAGAGGCCCAGTCGCATGAATCTGTGCAGCGGGAACGACCTCGGACCACCAGGAGCCGAGAAAACCACTGTCTCATGGGGCCGGACACTCAGGGTCAGGGAAAAATCCAATATATATCTGGTGATATCTCGTGTGCTATTAGAGATAGCGCAACAAACCAAAGTGCATTGTCTGTAGGAGGCTCTGGCGCATGAATCTGTGCAGCGGGAACGACCTCGGACCACAAGGGGCCGAGAAAACCACCGTCTCATGGGGCCGGACACTCAGGGTCGGGGAAAATCCAATATATATCTGGTGTTATCTCTGGTGTTATTAGAGATAGCGCAATACACCAAATTGCATTGTCTGCAGGAGGCCCTGGCGCATGAATCTGTGCAGCGGGATCGACCTCGGACCAGCAGGGGCTGAGTAAACCATCGACACACGGGGCCGGACACCCAAGGTCATGTAAAAATCCAGGATGTATCTGATGATATCTCAGGTGCTATTAGAGATAGCGCAATAAACCAAAGTGAATTATCTGCAGGAGGCACTGACGAATGAATCTGTGCAGCGGGAACGACCTCGGATCACCAGGGTCCGAAAAAACCACCGTCTCATGGGGCCGGACACTCAGGGTCAGGGAAAAATCAAGTATATACCTGGTGATATCTCGGGTGCTATTAGAGATAGCGCAAAAAATCAAAGTGCATTGTCAGTGGGAGGCCCTTGCGCATGAATCTGTGCAGCAGGAACGACATCGGACCACCAGGGGCCGAGAAAATTACAGATTTTCGGTATCCGTCACCCAATGTCATGTAAAAATCCAGCATATATCTGGTGATATCTCGGGTTCTATTCCAGATAGCTCGATAAATCAATGTGCATTGTCTGCAGGAGGCCCTGGCGCAAGAATCTGTGAAGCGGGAACGACCTCGGACCACCACGGGCCGAGAAACTTACAGATTTTCGGTGTCCGTCACCCAAAGTCATGTAAAAATCCAGCATATATATGGTGCTTTCTCGGGTGCTATTACAGATAGCGCAATAAACCAAAGTGAATTATCTGCAGGAGGCCCTGGCGCCTGAATCTGTGCAGCGGGAACGACCTCGGACCACCAGGGGCCGAGAAAATAACAGATTTTCGGTGTCCGTCACCCAAAGTCATGTAAAAATCCAGCATATATATGGTGCTTTCTCAGGTGCTATTACAGATAGCGCAATAAACCAAAGTGCATGGTCTGTAGGAGGCCCTGGCGCATGAATCTGTGCAGCGGGAACGACCTCTGATCAACAGGGAGCGAGAAAACCACCGACACATGGGGCCGGACACTCAGGGACAGGGAAAAATCCAATATATATCTGGTGATATCTCGGGTGCTATTAGAGATAGCGCTATAAATCAAAGTGAATTATCTGCAGGAGGCCCGGGCGCATGAATCTGTGCACCGGGAACAAACTCGGACCACCGGGGGCCGCGAAAACCATCGTCACATGGGGCCGGACTGTCAGGGTCAGGGAAAAATCCATTATATATCTGGTGATATCTCGGGTGCTGTTAAAGATAGCGCGAAAAATCAAAGTGCATTGTCTGCAGGAGGCCCTGGAGCATGAATCTGTGAAGCAGGAACGACCTCGGCCCTTCAGGGGCCGAGAAACCCACCGTCTCATGGGGCCAGACACTCAGGGTCAGGGAAAAATCCAATATATATCTGGTGATATCTCGGGTGCTATTAGAGATAGCGCAATAAACCAGAGTGAATTATCTGCAGGAGGTCCTGGCGCATGAATCTGTGCAGCGGGAACGACGTCGGACCACCAGGGGCCGAGAAAACCACGGACTCATGGGGCCGGACACACAGGGTCAGGGAAAAATCCAATATATATCTGGTGATATCTCGGGTGCTCTTACAGATAGCGCAATAAATCAAAGTGAATTGTCTCCAGGAAGCCCTGGCGCAAGAATCTGTTCAGGGGGATCGACCTCGGACCACGAGGGACCGAGAAAACCATCGACACATAGGGCCGGACTGCCAGGGTCAGGGAAAAATCTAATATATATCTGGTCATATCTCGGGTGCTATTACAGATAGCGCAATAAATCAAAGTGCATTGTCTGCTGGAGGCCCTGGCGCATGCATCTGTGCAGCAGGAACGACCTCGGACCACCAGGGGCCGAGAAAACCACCGAAACATGGGGACGGACACACAAGGTCATGTAAAAATCCAGGATGTATCTGCTGATATCTCGGGTGCTATTAGAGATAGCGCGATAAATCAAAGTGCATTGTCTGTAGGAGGACCTTGCGCATGAATCTGTGCAGCAGGAAAGACCTCGGACCACCAGGGGCCGGGAAAACCACCGACACATGGGGCCGGATACTAAGGGACAGGGTAAAATCCAATATATATCTGGTGATATCTGGGTTGCTATTAGAGATAGCGCAATATATCAAAGTGCTTTGTCCGTAGGAGGCCCTTGCGCATTAATCTGAGCAGCAGGAACGACCTCGGACAACCAGGGGCCGAGAAAATTACAGATTTTTGGTGTCCGTCACCCAAGGCCATGTAAAAATCCAGCATATATCTGTTGATATCTCGGGTGCTATTAGAGATAATGCGATAAATCAAAGTGCATTGTCTGTAGGAGGCCCTTGCGCATGAATCTGTGCAGCAGGAACGACCTCGGACCACCAGGGGCCGAGAAAACAACAGTCTCATGGGGCCGGACACTCAGTGTCAGGGGAAAATCCAATATATATCTGGTGATATCCCGGGTGCTATTACAGATAGCCCAATAAATCAAAGTGAATTATCTGCTGGAGGCCCTGGCGCATGAATATGTGCAGCGGGAACGACCTCGGACCACCAGTGTCCGAGAAATCCACGGTCTCATGGGGCCGGACACTCAGGGTCGGGAAAAAGTCCAATATATATCTGGTGATATCTCGGGTGCTATTAGAGATAGCGCAATAAACCAAAGTGAACTATCTGCAGGATGCCCTGGCGCATGAATCTGTGCAGCGGGACCGACCTTGGATCACCAGGGGCCGAGAAATCCACCGCCTCATGGGGCCGGACACTCAGGGTCAGGGGAAAATCCAATATATATCTGGTCATATCTCGGGTGCTATTAGACATAGCGCAATAAACCAAAGTGAATTATCTGCAGGAAGCCCTGGCGCATGAATCTCTGCAGCGGGATCGACCTCGGATCACCAGGGGCCGAGAAAATTACAGATATTCGGAATCCGTCACCCATGGTCATGTAAAAATCCAGCATATATCTGGTGATATCTCGGGTGCTAATACAGATTGCGCGATAAATCAAAGTGCATTGTCTGCAGGAAGCCCTGGCGCATGAATCTTTGCAGCGGGAACGATCTCGGACAACCAGGGCCCGAGAAAACCACCAACTGATGGGGCCGGATACTAACGGTCAGGTAAAAATACAATATATATCTGGTGATACCTCGGGTGCTATTAGAGATGACGCAATAAACCACAGTGCATTGTCTGTAGGAGGCCCTGGCGCATGAATCTGTGCAGCGGCAACAAACTCGGACCACCGGGGGCCGTGAAAAACACCGACACATGGTGCCGGACACCCAAGGTCATATAAAAATCCAGGATGTATCTGATGATATCTCGGGTGCTATTAGAGATAGCGCCATAAACCAAAGTGCATTGACTGTAGGAGGCCCTGGCTCATGAATCTGTGCAGCGGGAACGACCTAGGACCACAAGGGGCCGAGAAAACCACCGTCTCATGGGGCCGAACACTCAGGGTCGGGGAAAAATCCAATATATATCTGGTGTTATCTCTGGTGTTATTAGAGATAGCGCAATAAACCAAATTGCATTGTCTGCAGGAGGCCCTGGCGCATGAATCTGTGCAGCGGGATCGACCTCGAACCAGCAGGGGCCGAGTAAACCATCGACACACGGGGCCGGACACTCAGGGTCAGGGAAAAATCCAATATATATCTGGTGATATCTCGGGTGCTCTTACAGATAGCGCACTAAACCAAAGTGAATTATCTGCAGGGGGCCCTGGCGCATGAATCTGTGCAGCGGGAACGACCTCGGACCACCAGGGGCCGAGAAAACCACCGTCCCATGGGGTCGAAACTCAGGGTCAGGGAAAGTCCAATATATATCTGGTGATATCTCGGGTGCTATTAGAAACAGCGCAATAAATCAAAGTGCATTGTCTGTAGGAGGCCATGGCGCATGAATCTATGCAGCGGGATCGACCTCGGACCACCAGGGGCCGAGAATACCACCGACACATGGGGGCCGGGCACTCAGGGTCAGGGAAAAATCCAATATATATCTGGGGATATCTCGGGTGCTCTTACAGATAGCGCACTAAACCAAAGTGAATTATCTGCAGGGGGCCCTGGCACATGAATCTGTGCAGCGGGGACGACCGCGGACCACCAGGGGCAGAAAAACCACCGTCTCATGGGGCCGGACCCTCAGGGTCAGGGAAAAATCCAATATATATCTGGTGATATCTCGGGTGCTATTAGAGAGAGCGCAATAAACAAAAATGAATTATCTGCAGGAGGCCCTGGCGCATGAATCTGTGCAGCGGGAACGACCTCGGACCACCAGGGGCCGAGAAAACCACCGTCTCATGGGGTCGGACACTCAGGGTCAGGGAAAAATCCAATATATATCTGGTGATATCTCGGGTGCTATTAGAGATAGCGCAATAAACCAAAGTGAATTATCTGATCGAGGCCCTGGCGCATGAATCTGTGCAGCGGGAACGACCTCGGACCACCAGGGGCCGAGTAAACCACCGTTTCATGGGGTCGGACACTCAGGGTCAGGGAAAAATCCAATATATATCTGGTGATATCTCGGGTGCTATTAGAGATAGCGCGATAAATCAAAGTGCTTTGTCTGCGAGAGGCCCTGGCGAATGAATCTGTGTAGCAGGAACGACCTCGGACCACCAGGGGCCGAGAAAACCACCGTCACATGGGGCCGGACACTCAGGGACAGGGGAAAATCCAATATATATCTGGTGATATGTAGGGTGCTATTAGAGATAGCGCAATAAACCAAAGTGAATTATCTGCAGGAGGCCCTGGCGCATGCATCTGTGCAGCGGGAACGACCTCTGACCACCAGGGACCGAGAAAACCACCGTCTCATTGGGCCGGACACTCAGGGTCAGGGAAAAATCCAATATATATCTGGTGATATCTCGGGTGCTATTAGAGATAGCGAAATAATCCAAAGTGAATTATCTGCAGGAGGCCCTGTCTTATGAATCTGTGCACCGGGAACGACCTCGGACCACCAGGGGCCGAGAAAACCACCGTCTCATGGGGCCGGACACTCAGGGTCAGGGAAAAATCCAATATATAACTGGTGATATCTCGGGTGCTATTACAGATAGCGCAATGAACCAAAGTGCATTGTCCGTATCAGTCCCTTGCGCATGAATCTGGGCAGCAGGAACGACCTCGGACCACCAGGGGCTGAGAAAATTACAGATGTTCGGTATCCGTCACCCAAGGTCATGTAAAAATCCAGCATATATCAGGTGATATCTCGGGTGCTATTACAGATAGCGCGATAAATCAAGGTGCATGGTCTGTAGCAGGCCCTGGCGCATGAATCTGGGTAGCAGGAACGACCTCGGACCGCCAGGGGCCGAGAAAATTACAGATGCTCGGTATCCGTCACCCATGGTCATGAAAAAATCCAGCATATATCTGGTGACATCTCTGGTGCTATTACAGATAGCGCGATAAATCAATGTGCATTGTCTGTAGCATTCCCTGGCGCATGAATCTGTGCAGCGGGAACGACCTCGGACCACCAGGGGCCGGGAAAACCACCGTCTCATGGGGCCGGACACTCAGAGTCGGGGAAAAATCCAATATATAACTGGTGATATCTCGGGTGCTATTAGAGATAGCGCAATAAATCAAAGTGCATTGTCTGTAGGAGGCCCTGGCGCATGAACCTGTGCAGCGGGAACGACCTCGGACCACCAGGGGCCGAGAAAACCACGGACTCATGGGGCCGGACACACAGGGTCAGGGAAAAATCCAATATATATCTGGTGATATCTCGGGTGCTATTAGAGATAGCGCAATAATCCAAAGTGAATTATCTGCATGAGGCCCTGGCGCATGAATCTGTGCAGAGGAAACGACCTCGGACCACCAGGGGCCGAGAAAACCACCGTCACATGGGGCCGGACACTCAGGGTCAGGGGAAAATCCAATATATATCTGGTGATATCTCTGTGGAAATTAGAGATAGCGCAATAAACCAAAGTGAATTATCTGCAGGAGGCCCTGGCGCATGAATCTGCGCAGCAGGAACGACCTCGGACCACCGGGGCCCGAGGAAATTACAGATTTTCGGTATCCGTCACCCAAGGTCATTTAAAAATCCATCATATATCTGGTGATATCTCGGGTGCTATTAGAGATAGCGCAATTATCCAAAGTGAATTATCTGCAGGAGGCCCTGGCGCATGAATCTGTGCAGCGGGAACGACCTCGGACCACCAGGGGCCGAGAAAACCACCGTCTCATGGGGCCGGACACTCAGAGTCGGGGAAAAATCCAATATATATCTGGTGATATCTCTGTGGAAATTAGAGATAGCGCAATAAACCAAAGTGAATTATCTGCAGGAGGCCCTGGCGCATGAATCTGTGCACCGGGAACGACCTCGGACGACCAGGGGCCGAGAAAACCACCGTCTCATGGGGCCGGACACGCACGGTCAGGGAAAAATCCAATATATAACTGGTGATATCTCGGGTGCGATTAGAGTAGCGCAATCAACCAAAGTGAATTATCTGCAGGGGACGCTGGCGCATGAATCTGTGCAGCGGGCACGACCTCGGACCACCAGGGGACGAGAAAACCACCGACACATGGGGCCGGACACTCAGGGTCAGGGAACAATCCAATATATATCTGGTGATATCTCGGGTGCTATTAGAGGTAGCGCAATAAATCAAGGTGCATTGTCTGTAGGAGGCCCTGGCGCATGAACCTGTGCAGCGGGAACGACCTCGGACCTCCAGGGCCCGAGAAAATTACAGATTTTCGGTATCCCTCACCCATGGTCATTTAAAAATCCATCATATATCTGGTGATATCTCGGGTGCTATTACAGATAGCGCGATAAATCCAAGTGCATTGTCTGCAGGAAGCCCTGGCGCATGAATCTGTGCATCGGGAACTACCTCGGACGAACAGGGGCCGAGAAAACCACCGTCTCATGGGGCAGGACGCTCAGGGTCAGGGGAAAATCCTATATATATCAGGTGATATCTCGGGTGCTATTAGAGATAGCGCAATAAACCAAAGTGAATTATCTGCAGGAGGCCCTGGCGCATAAATCTGTGTAGCGGGAACGGCCGCGGACCAGCAGGGGCCGAGAAAACTACCGTCTCATGGGGCCGGACACTCAGGGTCAGGGAAAAATCCAATATATATCTGGTGATATCTCGAGTGCTATTTGAGATAGCGCAATTAACCAAAGTGCATTGTCTGCAGCAGGCCCTGGCGCATGAGTCTGTGCAGCGGGAACGACCTCGGACCACCAGGGGCCGAGAAAACCATGGACTCATGGGGCCGGACACACAGGGTCAGGGAAAAATCCAATATATATCTGGTGATATCTCGGGTGCTATTAGAGATAGTGCAATAAATCAAAGTGCATTGTCTGTAGGAGGCACTGGCGAATGAATCTGTGCAGCAGGAACGACCTCGGATCACCAGGGGCTGAGAAAACCACAGTCTCATGCGGCCGGACACTCAGGGTCTGGGGAAAATCGAATATATATCTGGTGATATCTCGGGTGCTCTTACAGGTAGCGCAATAAACCAAAGTGAATTGTCTCCAGGAAGCCCTGGCGCATGAATCTGTTCAGGGGGATCGGCCTCGGACCACGAGGGACCGAGAAAACCATCGACACATGGGGCCGGACTGCCAGGGTCAGGGGAAAATCCAATATATATCTGGTGATATCTCGGGTGCTATTAGAGATAGCGCAATCAACCAAAGTGAATTATCTGCAGGGGACGCTGGCGCATGAATCTGTGCAGCGGGAACGATCTCGGACCACCAGGGGCCGAGAAAACCACCGTCTCAGGGGGCCGGACACTCAGGGTCGGGGAAAAATCCAATATATGTCTGGTTATATCTCTGGTGTTATTAGAGATAGCGCAATAAACGAAAGTGCATTGTCTGCAGGAGGCCCTGGCGCATGAATCTGTGCAGCGGGATCGACCTCGGACCAGCAGGGGCCGAGAAAACCATCGACACATGGGGCCGGACACTCAGGGTCAGGGAAAAATCCAATATATATCTGGTGATATCTCGGGTGCTCTTACAGATAGCGCACTAAACCAAAGTGAATTATCTGCAGAGGGCCCTGGCGCATGAATCTGTGCAGCGGGAACGACCTCGGACCCCCAGGGGTCGAGAAAACCACCGTCTCATGGGGACGGACACTCAGAGTCGGGAAAAAATCCAATATATATCTGGTGGTATCTGGGGTGCTTTTACAGATCGCGCAATAAATCAAAGTGCATTGTCTGTAGGAGGCCCTGGCGCATGAGTCTGTGCAGCGGGAACGACCTCGGACCACCAGGGGCCGAGAAAACCACCGTCTCATGGTGCCGGTCACTGAGGGTCAGGGGAAAATCCAATATATATCTGGTGATATCTCGGGTGCTATTAGAGATAGCGCAATAAACAAAAGTGAATTATCTGCAAGAGGCCCAGTCGCATGAATCTGTGCAGCGGGAACGACCTCGGACCACCAGGAGCCGAGAAAACCACTGTCTCATGGGGCCGGACACTCAGGGTCAGGGAAAAATCCAATATATATCTGGTGATATCTCGTGTGCTATTAGAGATAGCGCAACAAACCAAAGTGCATTGTCTGTAGGAGGCTCTGGCGCATGAATCTGTGCAGCGGGAACGACCTCGGACCACAAGGGGCCGAGAAAACCACCGTCTCATGGGGCCGGACACTCAGGGTCGGGGAAAATCCAATATATATCTGGTGTTATCTCTGGTGTTATTAGAGATAGCGCAATACACCAAATTGCATTGTCTGCAGGAGGCCCTGGCGCATGAATCTGTGCAGCGGGATCGACCTCGGACCAGCAGGGGCTGAGTAAACCATCGACACACGGGGCCGGACACCCAAGGTCATGTAAAAATCCAGGATGTATCTGATGATATCTCAGGTGCTATTAGAGATAGCGCAATAAACCAAAGTGAATTATCTGCAGGAGGCACTGACGAATGAATCTGTGCAGCGGGAACGACCTCGGATCACCAGGGTCCGAAAAAACCACCGTCTCATGGGGCCGGACACTCAGGGTCAGGGAAAAATCAAGTATATACCTGGTGATATCTCGGGTGCTATTAGAGATAGCGCAAAAAATCAAAGTGCATTGTCAGTGGGAGGCCCTTGCGCATGAATCTGTGCAGCAGGAACGACATCGGACCACCAGGGGCCGAGAAAATTACAGATTTTCGTTATCCGTCACCCAATGTCATGTAAAAATCCAGCATATATCTGGTGATATCTCGGGTTCTATTCCAGATAGCTCGATAAATCAATGTGCATTGTCTGCAGGAGGCCCTGGCGCATGAATCTGTGAAGCGGGAACGACCTCGGACCACCACGGGCCGAGAAACTTACAGATTTTCGGTGTCCGTCACCCAAAGTCATGTAAAAATCCAGCATATATATGGTGCTTTCTCGGGTGCTATTACAGATAGCGCAATAAACCAAAGTGAATTATCTGCAGGAGGCCCTGGCGCCTGAATCTGTGCAGCGGGAACGACCTCGGACCACCAGGGGCCGAGAAAATAACAGATTTTCGGTGTCCGTCACCCAAAGTCATGTAAAAATCCAGCATATATATGGTGCTTTCTCGGGTGCTATTACAGATAGCGCAATAAACCAAAGTGCATGGTCTGTAGGAGGCCCTGGCGCATGAATCTGTGCAGCGGGAACGACCTCTGATCAACAGGGAGCGAGAAAACCACCGACACATGGGGCCGGACACTCAGGGACAGGGAAAAATCCAATATATATCTGGTGATATCTCGGGTGCTATTAGAGATAGCGCTATAAACCAAAGTGAATTATCTGCAGGAGGCCCGGGCGCATGAATCTGTGCACCGGGAACAAACTCGGACCACCGGGGGCCGCGAAAACCATCGTCACATGGGGCCGGACTGTCAGGGTCAGGGAAAAATCCATTATATATCTGGTGATATCTCGGGTGCTGTTAAAGATAGCGCGAAAAATCAAAGTGCATTGTCTGCAGGAGGCCCTGGAGCATGAATCTGTGAAGCAGGAACGACCTCGGCCCTTCAGGGGCCGAGAAACCCACCGTCTCATGGGGCCAGACACTCAGGGTCAGGGAAAAATCCAATATATATCTGGTGATATCTCGGGTGCTATTAGAGATAGCGCAATAAACCAGAGTGAATTATCTGCAGGAGGTCCTGGCGCATGAATCTGTGCAGCGGGAACGACGTCGGACCACCAGGGGCCGAGAAAACCACGGACTCATGGGGCCGGACACACAGGGTCAGGGAAAAATCCAATATATATCTGGTGATATCTCGGGTGCTCTTACAGATAGCGCAATAAATCAAAGTGAATTGTCTCCAGGAAGCCCTGGCGCAAGAATCTGTTCAGGGGGATCGACCTCGGACCACGAGGGACCGAGAAAACCATCGACACATAGGGCCGGACTGCCAGGGTCAGGGAAAAATCTAATATATATCTGGTCATATCTCGGGTGCTATTACAGATAGCGCAATAAATCAAAGTGCATTGTCTGCTGGAGGCCCTGGCGCATGCATCTGTGCAGCAGGAACGACCTCGGACCACCAGGGGCCGAGAAAACCACCGAAACATGGGGACGGACACACAAGGTCATGTAAAAATCCAGGATGTATCTGCTGATATCTCGGGTGCTATTAGAGATAGCGCGATAAATCAAAGTGCATTGTCTGTAGGAGGACCTTGCGCATGAATCTGTGCAGCAGGAAAGACCTCGGACCACCAGGGGCCGGGAAAACCACCGACACATGGGGCCGGATACTAAGGGACAGGGTAAAATCCAATATATGTCTGGTGATATCTGGGTTGCTATTAGAGATAGCGCAATATATCAAAGTGCTTTGTCCGTAGGAGGCCCTTGCGCATTAATCTGAGCAGCAGGAACGACCTCGGACAACCAGGGGCCGAGAAAATTACAGATTTTTGGTGTCCGTCACCCAAGGCCATGTAAAAATCCAGCATATATCTGTTGATATCTCGGGTGCTATTAGAGATAATGCGATAAATCAAAGTGCATTGTCTGTAGGAGGCCCTTGCGCATGAATCTGTGCAGCAGGAACGACCTCGGACCACCAGGGGCCGAGAAAACAACAGTCTCATGGGGCCGGACACTCAGTGTCAGGGGAAAATCCAATATATATCTGGTGATATCCCGGGTGCTATTACAGATAGCCCAATAAATCAAAGTGAATTATCTGCTGGAGGCCCTGGCGCATGAATATGTGCAGCGGGAACGACCTCGGACCACCAGTGTCCGAGAAATCCACGGTCTCATGGGGCCGGACACTCAGGGTCGGGAAAAAGTCCAATATATATCTGGTGATATCTCGGGTGCTATTAGAGATAGCGCAATAAACCAAAGTGAACTATCTGCAGGATGCCCTGGCGCATGAATCTGTGCAGCGGGACCGACCTTGGATCACCAGGGGCCGAGAAATCCACCGCCTCATGGGGCCGGACACTCAGGGTCAGGGGAAAATCCAATATATATCTGGTCATATCTCGGGTGCTATTAGACATAGCGCAATAAACCAAAGTGAATTATCTGCAGGAAGCCCTGGCGCATGAATCTCTGCAGCGGGATCGACCTCGGATCACCAGGGGCCGAGAAAATTACAGATATTCGGAATCCGTCACCCATGGTCATGTAAAAATCCAGCATATATCTGGTGATATCTCGGGTGCTAATACAGATTGCGCGATAAATCAAAGTGCATTGTCTGCAGGAAGCCCTGGCGCATGAATCTTTGCAGCGGGAACGATCTCGGACAACCAGGGCCCGAGAAAACCACCAACTGATGGGGCCGGATACTAACGGTCAGGTAAAAATACAATATATATCTGGTGATACCTCGGGTGCTATTAGAGATGACGCAATAAACCACAGTGCATTGTCTGTAGGAGGCCCTGGCGCATGAATCTGTGCAGCGGCAACAAACTCGGACCACCGGGGGCCGTGAAAAACACCGACACATGGTGCCGGACACCCAAGGTCATATAAAAATCCAGGATGTATCTGATGATATCTCGGGTGCTATTAGAGATAGCGCCATAAACCAAAGTGCATTGACTGTAGGAGGCCCTGGCTCATGAATCTGTGCAGCGGGAACGACCTAGGACCACAAGGGGCCGAGAAAACCACCGTCTCATGGGGCCGAACACTCAGGGTCGGGGAAAAATCCAATATATATCTGGTGTTATCTCTGGTGTTATTAGAGATAGCGCAATAAACCAAATTGCATTGTCTGCAGGAGGCCCTGGCGCATGAATCTGTGCAGCGGGATCGACCTCGAACCAGCAGGGGCCGAGTAAACCATCGACACACGGGGCCGGACACTCAGGGTCAGGGAAAAATCCAATATATATCTGGTGATATCTCGGGTGCTCTTACAGATAGCGCACTAAACCAAAGTGAATTATCTGCAGGGGGCCCTGGCGCATGAATCTGTGCAGCGGGAACGACCTCGGACCACCAGGGGCCGAGAAAACCACCGTCCCATGGGGTCGAAACTCAGGGTCAGGGAAAGTCCAATATATATCTGGTGATATCTCGGGTGCTATTAGAAACAGCGCAATAAATCAAAGTGCATTGTCTGTAGGAGGCCATGGCGCATGAATCTATGCAGCGGGATCGACCTCGGACCACCAGGGGCCGAGAATACCACCGACACATGGGGGCCGGGCACTCAGGGTCAGGGAAAAATCCAATATATATCTGGGGATATCTCGGGTGCTCTTACAGATAGCGCACTAAACCAAAGTGAATTATCTGCAGGGGGCCCTGGCACATGAATCTGTGCAGCGGGGACGACCGCGGACCACCAGGGGCAGAAAAACCACCGTCTCATGGGGCCGGACCCTCAGGGTCAGGGAAAAATCCAATATATATCTGGTGATATCTCGGGTGCTATTAGAGAGAGCGCAATAAACAAATATGAATTATCTGCAGGAGGCCCTGGCGCATGAATCTGTGCAGCGGGAACGACCTCGGACCACCAGGGGCCGAGAAAACCACCGTCTCATGGGGTCGGACACTCAGGGTCAGGGAAAAATCCAATATATATCTGGTGATATCTCGGGTGCTATTAGAGATAGCGCAATAAACCAAAGTGAATTATCTGATCGAGGCCCTGGCGCATGAATCTGTGCAGCGGGAACGACCTCGGACCACCAGGGGCCGAGTAAACCACCGTTTCATGGGGCCGGACACTCAGAGTCAGGGAAAAATCCAATATATATCTGGTGATAACTCTGGTGCTATTAGAGATAGAGTAATAAATCAAAGTGCATTGTCTGTAGGAGGCCCTGGCGCATGAATCTGTGCAGCGGGATCGACCTCGTACCATCAGGGGCCGAGAAAACCACCGTCTCATGGGGTCGTACACTCAGGGTCAGGGAAAAATCCAATATATATCTGGTGATATCTCGGGTGCTATTACAGATAGCGGAATAAATCAAAGTGCATTGTCTGTAGGAGGCCCTGGCGCATGAATCTGTGCAGCTGGATCGACCTCGGACCACCAGGCGCCGAGAAAACCACCGACACATGGGGCCGGACACTCAGGGTCGGGGAAAAGGTCAGTATATATCTGGTGATATCTCGGGTGCTCTTACAGATACCGCACTAAAACAAAGTGAATTATCTGCAGGGGGCCCCGGTGCATGAATCTGTGCAGCGGGAACGAGCTCGGACCACCAGGGGCCGAGAAAACCACCGTCTCATGGGGCCGGACACTCAGGGTCATGGAAAAATCCAATATATATCTGGTGATATCTCGGGTGCTATTAGAGATAGCGCAATAAACCAAAGTGAAATATCTGCAGGAGGCCCTGGCGCATGAATCTGTGCGGTGGGAACGACCTCGGACCACCAGGGGCCGAGAAAACCACCGTCTCATGGGGTCGGACACTCAGGGTCAGGGAAAAATCCAATATATGTCTGGTGATTTCTCGGGTGCTATTACAGATAGCGGAATAAATCAAAGTGCATTGTCTGTAGGAGGCCCTGGCGCATGAATCTGTGCAGCTGGATCGACCTCGGACCACCAGGCGCCGAGAAAACCACCGACACATGGGGCCGGACACTCAGGGTCGGGGAAAAGGTCAGTATATATCTGGTGATATCTCGGGTGCTCTTACAGATAGCGCACTAAAACAAAGTGAATTATCTGCAGGGGGCCTCGGTGCATGAATCTGTGCAGCGGGAACGAGCTCGGACCACCAGGGGCCGAGAAAACCACCGTCTCATGGGGTCGGACACTCAGGGTCAGGGAAAAATCCAATATATATCTGGTGATATCTCGGGTGCTCTTACACATAGCGCACTAAACCAAAGTGAATCATCTGCAGGGGGCCCTGGCGCATGAATCTGTGCAGCGGGAACGACCTCGGACCACCAGGGGCCGAGAAAATAACAGATTTTCGGTGTCCGTCACCCAAGGTCATGTAAAAATCCAGCATATATATGGTGCTTTCTCGGGTGCCATTACAGATAGCGCAATAAACTAAAGTGCATTGTCTGTAGGAGGCCCTGGCGCATGAATCTGAGCAGCGGGAACGACCTCGGATCAACAGGGAGCGAGAAAACCACCGACACATGGGGCCGGACACTCAGGGACAGGGAAAAATCCAATATATATCTGGTGATATCTCGGGTGCTATTAGAGATAGCGCTATAAACCAAAGTGAATTATCTGCAGGAGGCCCTGGCGCATGAATCTGTGCAGCGGGAACGACCTCGGACCACCAGGGGCCGAGAAAACCACCGTCTCATGGGGTCGGACACTCAGGGTCAGGGAAAAATCCAATATATGTCTGGTGATTTCTCGGGTGCTATTACAGATAGCGCAATAAATCAAAGTGCATTGTCTGTAGGAGGCCCTCGCGCATGACTCTGTGCAGCGGGATCGACCTCGGACCACTAGGGGCCGAGAAAACCACCGTCTCATGGGGCCTGACTGTCAGGGTCAGGGGAAAATCCAATATATATCTGGTGATATCTCGGGTGCTATTACAGATCGCGCAATAAATCATAGTGCATTGTCTGTAGGAGGCCCTGGCGCATGAATCTGTTCAGCGGGAACGACCTCGGACCACCAGGGCCCGAGAAAACTAGTCTCATGGGGCCGGACACTCAGGGTCAGGGAAAAATCCAATATATATCTGGTGATAACACGGGTGCTATTAGAGATAGAGCAATAAATCAAAGTGCATTGTCTGTAGGAGGCCCTGGCGCATGAATCTGTGCAGCGGGATCGACCTCGGACCATCAGGGGCCGAGAAAACCACCGTCTCAGGGGGCCGGACACTAAGGGTCGGGGAAAAATTCAGTATATATCTGGTGATATCTCGTGTGCTCTTACAGATAGCGCACTAAACCAAAGTGAAGTATCTGCAGGGGGCCCTGCCGCATGAATCTGTGCAGCGCGAACGACCTCGGAAACCCAGGGGCCGAGAAAACCACCGTCTCATGGGGCCGGACACTCAGGGTCGGGGAAAAATTCAATATGTATCTGATGATATCTCGGGTGCTCTTACAGATAGCGCACTAAAACAAAGTGAATTATCTGCAGTAGGCCCTGGCGCATGAATATGTGCAGCGGGAACGACCTCGGAACACTAGGGGCCGAGAAAACCGCCGTCTCATGGGGCCGGACACCCAGGGTCAGGGAAAAATCCAATATATATCTGGTGATATCTTGGGTGCTATTACAGGAAGCGCAATAAATCATAGTACATTGTCTGTAGGAGGCCCTGGCGCATGAATCTGTGCAGCGTTATCGACCTCGGACTACCAGGGGCCGGGAAAACCACCGTCACATGGGGCCGGACTGTCAGGGTCAGGGAAAAATCCAATATATATATGGTGAGATCTCGGGTGCTATTAGAGATAGCGCAATAAATCAAAGTGAATTATCTGCAGGCTGCCCTCGCGCATGAATCTGTGCAGCGGAATCGACCTCGGTCCACGAGGGACCGAGAGAACCATCGACACATGGGGCTGGACTGTCAGGGTCAAGGAAAAATCCATTACATCTCTGGTGATAACTCGGGTGCTATTACAGATAGCGCAATAAACCAAAGTGAATTATCTGCGGGAGGCCCTGGCGCATGAATCTGTAGAGCAGGAACTACCTCGGATGTCCAGGGGCCGAGAAAATTACAGATTTTCGGTATCTGTCACCCAACGTCATGTAAAAATCCAATATATATATGGTGCTTTCCCGGGTGCTATTACAGATAGCGCGATAAATCAAAGTGAATTATCTGCAGGAGGCCCTGGCGCATGCATCTGTGCAGCGGGAACGACCTCGGACCACCGGGGGCCGAGAAAACCACCGTCTCATGGGGCCGGACTGTCAGGGTCAGGGAAAAATCCATTATATATCTAGTGATATCTCGGGTGCTGTTAAAGATAGCGCGATAAATCAAAGTGAATTATCTGCAGGAGGCCCTGGCGCATGCATCTGTGCAGCGGAATCGACCTCGGTCCACGAGGGACCGAGAGAACCATCGACACATGGGGCTGGACTGTCAGGGTCAAGGAAAAATCCATTACATCTCTGGTGATAACTCGGGTGCTATTACAGATAGCGCAATAAACCAAAGTGAATTATCTGCGGGAGGCCCTGGCGCATGAATCAGTGCAGCGGCAACGACCTCGGACCACCAGGGGCCGAGAAAACCACCGTCTCATGGGGTCGGACACTCAGGGACAGGGAAAAATCCAATATATATGTGGTGATATCTCGGGTGCTATTACAGATAGCGCAAAAAATCAAAGTGAATTGTCTGTAGGAGGACCTGGCGCATGAATCTGTGCAGCGGGAACGACCTCGGTCCACCAGGGGCCGAGAACACCACCGTCACATGGGGCCGGACTGTCAGGGTCGGGGAAAAATTCAGTATATATCTGGTGATATCTCGTGTGCTCATAGAGATAGCGCACTAAACCAAAGTGAATTGTCTGCAGCAGGCCCTGGCGCATGAGTCTGTGCAGCGGGTACGACCTCGGAGCACCAGGGGCCGAGAAAACCACCGTCTCATGGGGCCTGGCACTCAGGCTCAGGGAAAAATCCAAAATATATCTGGTGATATCTCGTGTGCTATTACAGATAGCGCAATAAATCAAAGTGGATTGTCTGTAGGAGGCCCTGGCGCATGAATCGATGCAGCGGGATCGACCTCGGACCACCAGGGGCCGAGAAAATCACCGTCACATGGGGCCGGACTGTCAGGGTCAGGGAAAAATCTAATATATATCTGGTGATATCTTGGGTGCTATTACAGGAAGCGCAATAAATCAAAGTACATTGTCTGTAGGAGGCCCTGGCGCATGAATCTGTGCAGCGGGATCGACCTCGGACCATCAGGGGCCGGGATAACCACCGTCACACGGGGCCGGACTGTCAGGATCAGGGAAAACTCCAATATATATCTGGTGATATCTCGGGTGCTATTAGAAACAGCGCAATAAATCAAAGTGCATTGTCTGTAGGAGGCCATGGCGCATGAATCTATGCAGCGGGATCGACCTCGGACCACCAGGGGCCGAGAATACCACCGACACATGGGGCCGGGCACTCAGGGTCAGGGAAAAATCCAATATATATCTGGGGATATCTCGGGTGCTCTTACAGATAGCGCACTAAACCAAAGTGAATTATCTGCAGGGGGCCCTGGCACATGAATCTGTGCAGCGGGGACGACCGCGGACCACCAGGGGCAGAAAAACCACCGTCTCATGGGGCCGGACCCTCAGGGTCAGGGAAAAATCCAATATATATCTGGTGATATCTCGGGTGCTATTAGAGAGAGCGCAATAAACAAAAATGAATTATCTGCAGGAGGCCCTGGCGCATGAATCTGTGCAGCGGGAACGACCTCGGACCACCAGGGGCCGAGAAAACCACCGTCTCATGGGGTCGGACACTCAGGGTCAGGGAAAAATCCAATATATATCTGGTGATATCTCGGGTGCTATTAGAGATAGCGCAATAAACCAAAGTGAATTATCTGATCGAGGCCCTGGCGCATGAATCTGTGCAGCGGGAACGACCTCGGACCACCAGGGGCCGAGTAAACCACCGTTTCATGGGGTCGGACACTCAGGGTCAGGGAAAAATCCAATATATATCTGGTGATATCTCGGGTGCTATAATAGATAGCGCAATAAATCAAAGTGCATTGTCTGTAGGAGGCCCTGGCACATGAATCTCTGCAGCGGGATCGACCTCGGACCACCAGGGGCCGAGAATACCACCGACACATGGGGCCGGGCACTCAGGGTCAGGGAAAAATCCAATATATATCTGGGGATATCTCGGGTGCTCTTACAGATAGCGCACTAAACCAAAGTGAATTATCTGCAGGGGGCCCTGGCACATGAATCTGTGCAGCGGGGACGACCGCGGACCACCAGGGGCCGAAAAACCACCGTCTCATGGGGCCGGACCCTCAGGGTCAGGGAAAAATCCAATATATATCTGGTGATATCTCGGGTGCTATTAGAGAGAGCGCAATAAATCAAAATGAATTATCTGCAGGGGGCCCTGGCGCATAAATCTGTGCAGCGGGAACGACCGCGGACCCCCAGGGGCCGAGAAAACCACCGTCTCATGGGGTCGGACACTCAGGGTCAGGGAAAAATACAATATATATCTGGTGATATCTCGGGTGCTATTAGAGATAGCAAAATAAATCAAAGTGCATTGTCTGCAGGAGGCCCTGGCGCATGAATCTGTGCTGCGGGAACGACCTCGGACCACCAGGGGCCGACAAAACCACCGTCTCATGGGGTCGGACACTCAGGGTCAGGGAAAAATCCAATATATATCTGGTGATATCTCGGGTGCTATAATAGATAGCGCAATAAATCGACGTGCATTGTCTGTAGAAGGCCCTGGGGCATGAATCTGTGCAGCGGGAACGACCTCGGACCACCAGGGGTCGACAAAACCACCGTCTCATGGGGTCGGACACTCAGGGTCAGGGAAAAATCCAATATATATCTGGGGATATCTCGGGTGCTCTTACAGATAGCGAACTAAACCAAAGTGAATTATCGGCAGGGGCCCCTGGCACATGAATCTGTGCAGCGGGAACGACCGCGGACCACCAGGGGCCGAAAAACCACCGTCTCATGGGGCCGGACACTCAGGGTCAGGGAAAAATCCAATATATATCTGGTGATATCTCGGGTGATATTACAGATAGCGCAATAAACCAAAGTGAATTATCTATGGGAGGCCCTGGCGCATGAATCTGTGCAGCGGGAACGACCTCGGACCACCAGGGGCCGAGAAAACCTCCGACACATGGGGCAGGAAACCCAAGGTCATGTAAAAATCCAGGATGTATCTGATGATATCTCGGGTGCTATTAGAGATAGCGCAATAAACCAAAGTGAATTATCTGCAGGAGGCCCTGGCGCATGAATCTTTCCAGCGGGAACGACCTCGGACCACGAGGGACCGAGAAAACCATCGACACATGGGGCCGGACAATCATGGTCAGGGATAAATCCAGCATATATCTGGTGATATCTTGGGTGCTATTAGAGATAGCGCAATAAATCAAAGTGAATTATCTGCAGGAGGACCTGGCGCATGAATCTATGCAGCGTGATCTACCTCGGACCACCAGGGGCCGAGAAAATTACAGCTTTTCTCTATCCGCCGCCCAAGGTCATGTAAAAATCCGGCATATATCTGGTGATATCTCGGGTGCTATTACAGATAGCGCGATAAATCAAAGTGCATTGTCTGCAGGAAGCCATGGCGCATGAATCTGTGCAGCGGGAACGACCTCGGACCACCAGGGGCCGAGAAAATCACCGTTTCATGAGGCCGGACACTCAGGCTCAAGGAAAAATCCAATATATATCTGGTGATATCTCGGGTGATATTACAGATAGCGCAATAAACCAAAGTGAAGTATCTATGGGAGGCCCTGGCGCATGAATCTGTGCAGCGGGAACGACCTCGGACCACCAGGGGCCGAGAAAACCTCCGACACATGGGGCAGGAAACCCAAGGTCATGTAAAAATCCAGTATGTATCTGATGATATCTCGGGTGCTATTAGAGATAGCATAATAAACCAAAGCGAATTATCTGCAGGAGGCCCTGGAGCATGAATCTTTCCAGCGGGAACGACCTCGGACCACGAGGGACCGAGAAAACCATCGACACATGGGGCCGGACTGTCAGGGTCAAGGAAAAATCCAATATATATCTGGTGATATCTCGGGTGCTATTAGAGATAGCGCAATAAATCAAAGTGCATTGTCTGCAGAAGGCCCTGGCGCATGAATCTGTGCAGCGGGAACGACCTCGGCCCGCCAGGGGCCGAGAAAACCACCGTCTCATGGGGCCGGACACCCAAGGTCATGTAAAAATCCAGGATGTATCTGGTGATATCTCGGGTGTTATTAGAGATAGCGCAGTAAACCAAAGTGCATTGACTGCAGGAGGCCCTGGCGCATGAATCTGTGCAGCAGGAACGACCTCGGACCACCAGGGGAAGCGAAAATTACAGCTTTTCGGTATCCGTCGCCCAAGGTCATGTAAAAATCCGGCATATATCTGGTGATATCTCGGGTGGTATTAAAGATAGCGCAATAAACCAAAGCGAATTATCTGCAGGAGGCCCTGGCGCATGAATCTGTGCAGCGGGATCGACCTCGGACCACTAGGGGCCGAGAAAATCACCGACACATTGGGCAGGACACCCAGGGTCGGAGAAAAATCCAATATATATATCTGGTGATATTTCGGGTGCTCTTACAGATAGCGCACTAAACCAAAGTGAATTATCTGCAGGGGGCCCTGGCGCATGAATCTGTGCAGCGGGAGCGACCTCGGACCACCAGGGGCAGCGAAAACCTCCGACACATGGGGCAGGAAACCCAAGGTCATGTTAAAATCCAGAATGTATCTGATGATATCTCGGGTGCTATTACAGATAGCGCGATAAATCAAAGTGCACTGTCTGCAGGAGGCCCTGGCGCATGAATCTGTGCAGCGGGATCGACCTCGAACCACCAGGGGCCGGGAAAACCACCGACACATGGGGCCGGACACTCAGGGTCAGGGAAAAATCCAGCATATATCTGGTGGTATCTCGGGTGCTATTACAGATAGCGCAATAAACCAAAGTGCATTGTCTGCAGGAGGCCCTGGCGCATGAATCTGTGCAGCGGGATCGACCTCGGACCACCAGGGCCCGGGAAAATCACCGTCTCATGGGGCCGGTCTGTCAGGGTCAGGGGAAAATCCAATATATATCTGGTGATATCTCGGGTGCTATTAGAGATAGCGCAGTAAATCAAAGTTCATTGTCCGTATGAGGCCCTTGCGCATGAATCTGTGCCGCGGGAACGACCTCGGACCACGAGGGACCGAGAAAACCATCGACACATGGGGCCGGACAGTCAGGGTCTAGGAAAAATCCAATATATATCTGGTGATATCTCGGGTGCTATTACAGATACCGCAATAAACCAAAGTGAATTACCTGCAGGAGGCCCTGGCGCATGAATCCGTGCCGCGGGAACGACCTCGGACCACCAGGGGTCGAGAGAACCACCGACGCATGGGGCCGGACACTCAGGGTCCGGGAAAAATCCAGCATATATCTGGTGGTATCTCGGGTGCTATTACAGATAGCGCAATAAACCGAAGTGCATTGTCTGCAGGAGGCCCTGGCGCATGAATCTGTGCAGCGGGATCGACCTCGAACCACCAGGGGCCGGGAAAACCACCGACACATGGGGCCGGACACTCAGGGCCATGGAAAAATCCAATATATATCTGGTGATATCTCGGGTGCTATTAGAGATGGCGCAATAAATCAAAGTGCATTGTCTGCAGGAGGTCCTGGCACATGAATCTGTGCAGCGGGAACGACCTCGAACCACCAGGGGCCGAGAAACCCACCGTCTCATGGGGTCGGACACTCTGGGTCAGGGAAAAATCCAATATAAATCTGGTGATATCTCGGGTGCTATTACAGATAGCGCAATAAGTCAAAGTGCATTGTCTGCAGGAGGCTCTGGCGCATGAATCTGTGCAGTGGGAACGACCTCGGACCACTAGGGGCCGAGAAAACCACCGTCTCATGGGGTCGGACTGTCAGGGTCAGGGAAAAATCCAATATATATCTGGTGATATCTCGGGTGCTATTAGAGATAGCGCAATAAATCAAAGTGCATTGTCTGTAGGTGGCCCTCGCGCATGAATCTATTCAGCGGGATCGACCTCGGACCACGAGGGACCGAGAAAACCATCGACACATGGGGCCGGACTGTCAGGGTCAGGGAAAAATCCAATATAAATCTGGTGATATCTCGGGTGCTATTACAGATAGCGCAATAAGTCAAAGTGCATTGTCTGCAGGAGGCTCTGGCGCATGAATCTGTGCAGCGGGAACGACCTCGGACCACCAGGGGCCGAGAAAACCACCGTCTCATGGGGTCGGACACTCTGGGTCAGGGAAAAATCCAATATAAATCTGGTGATATCTCGGGTGCTATTACAGAGAGCGCAATAAGTCAAAGTGCATTGTCTGCAGGAGGCTCTGGCGCATGAATCTGTGCAGCGGGAACGACCTCGGACCACCAGGGGTCGAGAGAACCACCGACGCATGGGGCCGGACACCCATGGTCATGTAAAAATCCAGAATGTATCTGATGATATCTCGGGTGCTATTACAGATAGCGCGATAAATCAAAGTGCACTTCCTGCAGGAGGCCCAGGCGCATGAATCTGTGCAGCGGTATCGACCTCGGACCACCAGGGGCCAAGATAACCACCGACACATGGTGCCGGACAATCATGGTCAGGGATAAATCCAGCATATATCTGGTGATATCTTGGGTGCTATTAGAGATAGCGCAATAAATCAAAGTGAATTATCTGCAGGAGGCCCTGGCGCATGAATCTGTGCAGCGCGATCTACCTCGGACCACCAGGGGCCGAGAAAATTACAGCTTTTCTGTATCCGTCGCCCAAGGTCATGTAAAAATCCGCCATATATCTGGTGATATCTCGGGTGCTATTACAGATAGCGCGATAAATCAAAGTGCATTGTCTGCAGGAAGCCATGGCGCATGAATCTGTGCAGCGCGAACGACCTCGGACCACCAGGGGCCGAGAAAACCACCGTTTCATGAGGCCGGACACTCAGGCTCAAGGAAAAATCCAATATATATCTGGTGATATCTCGGGTGTTATTAGAGATAGCGCAGTAAACCAAAGTGCATTGACTGCAGGAGTCCCTGGCGCATGAATCTGTGCAGCAGGAACGACCTCGGATCACCAGGGGCCGCGAGAATTACAGCTTTTTGGTATCCGTCGCCCAAGGTTATGTAAAAATCCGGCATATATCTGGTGATATCTCGGGTGGTATTAAAGATAGCGCAATAAACCAAAGTGAATTATCTGCAGGAGGCCCTGGCGCATGAATCTGTTCAGCGGGAACGACCTCGGACCACCAGGGGCCGAGAAAACCACAGTCTCATGGGGCCGGACGCTCAGGGTCAGGGGAAAATCCAATATATATCTTGTGATATCTCGGGTGCTATTACAGATAGCGCAATATATCAAAGTGCATTGCCTGTAGGATGCTCTGCCGCATGAATCTGGTCAGCGGGAACGACCTCGGACAACCAGGGGCCGAGAAAACCACCGTCACATGGGGCCGGACACTCAGGGTCGGGGAAAAATACAATACATATCTGGTGATATCTCGGGTGCTATTAGAAATAGCGAGATAAATCAAAGTGCATTGTCTGCAGGAAGCCCCGGCTCATGATTCTGTGCAGCGGGAACGACCTTGGACCAGGGGCCGAGAAAATCACCGTCTCATTCAGCTGGACTGTCAGGGTCAGGGAAAAATCCAATATATATCTGGTGATATCTCGGGTGCTATTACAGATAGCGCAATAAATCAAAGTGCATTGTCTGTAGGAGGCCCTGGCGCATGAATCTGTGCAGCGGGATCGACCTCGGACCTCCAGGGGCCGAGAAAATCACCGTCTCATGGGGCCGGTCTGTCAGGGTCAGGGAAAAATCAAATATATATCTGGTGAAATCTCGGGTGCTATTAGAGATAGCGCTATAAATGAAAGTATCAATATAGTTTTATTAGTTTTACATAGTTTTACATAGTTGTATAAAGTTTTATATCGTTTTATATAGTTTTTAATAGTTTTGTATAGCTTTATATAGTTTTATATAGTTTTATATAGTTTTATATAGTTTTATATAGTTTTATATAGTGTTATATGGTGTTATATAGTTGTATAGAGTTTTATATAGTTTTATATAGTTTTTTATATTTTTATATAGTTTTACATAGCTTTATATAGTTTTATATAGTTCTATAGTGTTTTATATGGGTTTATATAGTTTTGTTAGTTTTATATAGTTTTATATAGTACTATACAGTTTTATATAGTTTTATTAGTTTTATATAGTTTTATATAGTTTTATATAGTTTTATATAGTTTTATATAGTTTTATATAGTTTTATATAGTTTTATATTGTTTAATATAGTTCTATAGAGTTTTAAATAGATTTGTTAGTTTTGTATAGTTATATATAGTTTTATATAGTTTTATATAGTTTTATATAGTTTTATATAGCTTTATATAGTTTTATATAGTTTTACATAGTTCTATAGAGTTTTATATGGGTTTATATAGTTTTGTTAGTTTTATATAATTTTAATAGTTTTATAGTGTTTTATATAGTTTTGTCAGTTTTATATAGTTTCGTATAGTTTTATATAGTTTTATTAGTTTTATATAGTTTTATATAGTTTTATATAGTTTTATATAGTTTTATATGGTTTTATATAGTTTTGGTAGTTTTATATAGTTTTATTAGATTTATATAGTTTTATGTAGGTTTATATAGTTTTGTTAGTTTTATATCGTTTTATATAGTTTTATTGGCGTTATATAGTTTTATGTAGTTTCATATAGTTTCATAGAGCTTTATATAGTTTTATGTAGTTTTATATAGATTTATAAAGTTTTATATAGTTTTATTAGATTCACATAGTTTTATATAGTTTTATATAGTAGTATATAGTTTTATGTAGCTTTATATAGTTTTATATAGTTTTGTATAGTTTTGGTAGTTTTATATAGTTTTATATAGATTTATATAGTTTTATATAGTTTTATTAGTTTTATGTAGTTCTATATAGTTTTATACATTTTTATACTGTTTTATATAGTTTTATATTGTTTTATATAGCTTTATATAGTTTTACAGTTTCATATAGTTTTATATAGTTTTATATAGTTTTATAGAGTTTTATATAGTTTTATATAGTTTTATACAGTTTTATATAGTTTTATAGAGTTTCATATAGTTTTGTATAGTTTTATATAGTTTTATATAGTTTTATATAGTTTTGTTGGTTTTATATAGTATTATATAGTTTTATATAGTTATTTATAGCTTCATATAGTTTTATTAGTTATATATAGTTTTATATAGTTTTGTATAGTTTCATATAGTTTTATTTGTTTTACATAGTTTTATATAAATTTATGTAGTTTTATATAGTTTTAAATAGTTTTATAGAGTTTTATATAGTTTTATATAGTTTTATATAGTTTTGATAGTTTTATATAGTTTTATATAGTTTTATACAGTTTTGTATAGTTTCATATAGTTTTATTAGGATCACATAGTTTTATATAGATTTATATAGTTTTGTTGGTTTTATGTAGTTTTATATAGTTTTATAGAGTTTTATATAGTTTTATATAGTTTTATATAGTTTTGTTAGGTGTATATAGTTTTATATAGTTTTATATAGTTTTGTTAGTTTTATATAGTTTTATATAGTTTTATATAGTATTATATAGTTTTATATAGTTTTTTATTGTTTTATATAGTTTTATAAGGTTTTATATAGTTTTGTTAGTTTTATATAGTTTTATATAATCTTATTAGTTTTATATGGTTTTATATAGTTTTATATAGATTTATATAGTTTTATTTAGCTTTATATAGTTTTATACAGTTTTATACAGTTTTTTATAGTTTTATACAGTTTTACAATGTTTTATATAGTTTTATATTGGTTTATATAGTTTTATATAGTTTTATATAGATTTATACAGTTTTATATGGTTTTATTTAGTTTTACTAGTTTTATTAGTTTTATTATAGCTTTATATAGTTTTATATAGTTTTATTAGTTTTACATAGTTTTTTATAGTTTTATATAGTTTTATACGGTTTTATATAGTTTTATATAGTTTTGTTAGTTTTATAAAGTTTTATATAGTTTTATATAGTTTTATTAGTTTTATATAGTTTTATATAGTTTTATTAGTTTTATCAGTTTTATGTTGTTTTATATAGTTTTATATAGTTTTATATAGTTTTGTATAGTTTTATATAGTTTTATATAGTTTTATATAGTTTTATATAGATTTATATAGTTTTGTTGGTTTTATGTAGTTTTATATAGTTTTATATAGTATTATATAGTTTTATATAGTTTTTTATAGTTTCATATAGTTTTATAAGTTTTTATATAGTTTTGTTAGTTTTATATAGTTTTATATAATTTTATTAGTTTTATATAGTTTTATATAGTTTTATATAGCTTTATATAGTTTTATTTAGCTTTATATAGTTTTATACAGTTTTATACTGTTTTTTATAGTTTTATACAGTTTTACAATGTTTTATATAGTTTTATATTGTTTTATATAGTTTTATATAGTTTTATATAGTTTTATATAGTTTTATATAGATTTATACAGTTTTATATAGTTTTACATAGTTTTGTTAGGTTTATATAGTTTTATATAGTTTTATATAGTTTTATATGGTATTATATAGTTTTATATAGTATTATATAGTTTTATATAGTTTTATTTATTTTTACACAGTTTTATTCAATTTTATATAGTTTTATACAGTTTTATAATTTTTTATATAGTTTTATATTGTTTTATATAGTTTTATATAGTTTTATATAGTTTTATATAGGTTTATACAGTTTTATATAGTTTTATTAGTATTATATCGTTTTATAAAGTTTTATATAGTTTTCTTAGTTTTATATATTTTTATGTAGTTTTAAGTAGTTTTATATAGTTTTACAGAGTTTTATATAGTTTTATATAGTTTTATATAGTTTTATATACTTTTGTTGGTTTTGTATAGTTTTACAGAGTTTTATATAGTTTTATATAGTTTTATATAGTTTTATATAGTTTTGTTAGTTATATATAGTTTTATATAGTTTTATATAGTTTTATATAGTTTTATATAGTTTTATATAGTTTTATAGAGTTTTATATAGTTTTATATAGTTTTATATAGTTTTGTTAGTTATATATAGTTTTATATAGTTTTATATAGTTTTATATAGTTTTATATAGTTTTATATAGTTTTATATAGTTTTATATAGTTTTATATAGTTTTATATAGTTTTATATAGTTTTGTCTAGTTTTATATAATTTTATATAGTGTTATATAGTTTTATAGAGTTTCCTATAGTTTGGTATAGTTTTATATAGTTTTATATAGCTTTATATAGTTTTATACAGTTTTATACTGTTTTTTATAGTTTTATACAGTTTTACAATGTTTTATAGTTTTATATTGTTTTATATAGTTTTATATAGTTTTATATCGTTTTATAGAGTTTTATATAGTTTTATACAGTTTTATATAGTTTTACATAGTTTTATATAGTTTTATATAGTTTTGTTAGTTTTATATAGTTTTATATATTTTGTTGGTTTTATTTAGCTTTATATAGTTTTATACAGTTTTATACTGTTTTTTATTGTTTTATACAGTTTTACAATGTTTTATATAGTTTTATATTGTTTTATATAGTTTTATATAGTTTTATATCGTTTTATAGAGTTTTATATAGTTTTATACAGTTTTATATAGTTTTACATAGTTTTATATAGTTTTATATAGTTTTGTTAGTTTTATATAGTTTTATATATTTTTGTTGGTTTTATATAGTTTTATATAGTTTTATATAGTACTATACAGTTTTATATAGTTTTATTAGATTTACATAGTTTTATATAGTTTTATATGGTATTATATAGTTTTATTTAGTTTTATTTGTTTTACATAGTTCTATATAGTTTTATACAGTTTTATATTCTTTAATATAGTTTTATATTGTTTTATATAGCTTCATATAGTTGTACACAGTTTTATGTAGTTCTATACAGTTTTATACAGTTTTATATAGTTTTATACAGTTTCATATGGTTTTATATAGTTTTATTAGTATTGTTCGTTCTATTAGTTTTGCTTAGTTTTATTATAGCTTTATATAGTTTTATATAGTATTATACAGTTTCATATAGTTTTATATAGTTCTACATTATTTTATATAGCTTTATACAGTTTTATATAGTTTTATATAGTTTTATATAGTGTCATATAGTTTTATAGAGTTTATATAGCTTTATATAGTTTTATTAGTTTTATACAGTTTTATATAGTTTTGTTAGATTTCTCTAGTTTTATATACTTTTATATAGTTTTGTTAGATTTGTATAGTTTTATATAGTTTGATATAGTTTTGTTAGATTTGTATAGTTTTATATAGTTTTATATAGTTTTATAATGCCTTATATAGTTTTATATAGTTTTATATAGTTCTATAGTGTTTTATATAGGTTTATATAGTTTTGTTAGTTTTATATAGTTTTATATAGTATTATACAGTTTTATATAGTTTTATATAGTTCTATCGAGTTTTATATAGGTTTATATAGTTTTGTTAGTTTTATATTGTTTTACATAGTTTTATATGGTTTTATATAGTTTTATATAGTGTTACATAGTTTTAAATAGTTTTGTTAGTTTTATACAGTTTTCTATAGTTTTCTATAGTTTTGTATAGTTTCACATAGTTTTATATAGTTTTATATAGTTTTATATAGTGTTATATAATTTTATAGAGTTTTATATAGTTTTATATAGTTTTGTTAGTTTTATATATTTTTATATAGTTTTATATAGTATTATATAGTTTTATAGAGGTTTAAGTAGTTTTAAATAGTTTTGTTAGTTTTATATAGTTATATATAGTTTTATATAGTACTACATAGTTTTATATAGTTTTATTAGTTTTATATGGTTTTATATAGTTTTATACAGTTCAATAGAGTTTTATATGTTTTTATATAGTTTTATATAGTTTTGTTAGTTTTATATAGTTTTGTTAGTTTTATATAGTTTTATATAGTTTTGTTAGTATTGTATAGTTTTATATAGTTTTATATAGTTTTATACAGTTTCAGACAGTTTTATATAGATTTATATAGTTTTATATAGTTTCATACAGTTTTATATAGCTTTATTTAGTTTTATATAGTTTTATATAGTTTTATACAGTTTTGTTAGTTTTATACAGTTTTGTTAGTTTTATATAGTTTTATATAGTTTTGTTAGGTTTATATAGTTCTATACAGCTTTGTATAGTTTTATTACTTTTATATTGTTTTATATAGTTTTATAGAATTGATATAGTTTCATATAGTTTTGTTAGTTTTATATAGTTATATATAGTTTTATACGGTACTATATAGTTTTATATAGTTTTGTATAGTTTTATCTAGTTTTGTTAGTTTTATATAGTTTTATATAGTTTTATATAGTTTTATATAGTTTTATATAGTTTTGTTAGCTTTTTATGGTTTCATATAGTTTTGTATAGTTTTATAAAGTTTCATATAGTTTTATATAATTTTATAGAGTTTTATACAGTTTTATATCGTTTTGTTAGTTTTATATAGTTATATATAGTTTTATATAGTACTATATAGTTTTATATAGTTTTATTAGTTTTATATCGTTTTATAGAGTTTTATATAGTTTTATACAGTTTTATATAGTTTTACATAGTTTTATATAGTTTTATATAGTTTTGTTAGTTTTATATAGCTTTATATAGTTTTGATAGTTTTATATAGTTTTATATAGCTTTATATAGTTTTATATAGTTTTATATAGTTTTATATAGTTTTATAGAGTTTTATATAGTTTTATATAGTTTTGTTAGTTTTATATAGTTTTAAATAGTTTTGTTAGTTTTATATAGTTTTATTAGTTTTATATAGTTTTATTAGTTTTATATGGTTTTATGTAGTTTTATATTGTTTTATGTAGTTTTGTTGGTTTTATATAGCTTTATATAGTTTTATATAGTTTTATAAGGTTTTATATAGTTTTGTTAATTTTATATAATTTTATATAGTTTCTTACAGTTTTATATAGCTTTATTTAGTTTTATATAGTTTTATATAGTTTTGTATAGTATTATATAGTATTATACAGTTTTATATAGTTTTATATAGTTTTATCCAGTTTTATATAGTTTTATGTAGTTTTATATAGTTTTATCAGTTTTATAGAGTTTTATATGGTTTTATATAGTTTTATATAGTTTTCTTATTTTTATATAGTTTGATATAGTTTTATATAGTTTTATATAGTTTTATGTAGTTTTATATAGTTTTATAGAGTTTTATATAGTTTTACATAGTTTTATATAGTTTTATATAGTTTTATTAGTTTTATATGGTTTTATGCTAGTTTTATATTGTTTTATGTAGTTTTATGTAATTTTATACAGATTTATAAAGTTTTATATAGTTTTATATAGTTTTATATTGTTTTATATAGGTTTATATAGTTTTGTTAGTTTTATATAGTTTTACATAGTTTTATATAGTTTTATATAGTAATATATAGTTTTATATAGTTTTATATAGTTTTATATAGTTTTATACAGTCTTATATAGCTTTATATAGTTTTATACAGTATTATACAGTTTTATATAGTTTTAAATAGTTCTACATAGTTTTATATAGCTTTATATAGTTTTATATAGTTTTATATAGTTTTATATAGTTTTATTAGTTTTATATAGTTTTGTGTAGTTTTATATAGTTTTGTTAGTTTTATATAGTTTTATATAGTTTTGTTAGTTTTATATAGTTTTATTAGTTTTATATAGTTTTATTAGTTTTATATGGTTTTATATAGTATTATATAGTTTTGTTAGTTTTATATAGTTTTATTAGTTTTATATAGTTTTATATATTTTTACACAGTTTTATACAGTTTCATATAGTTGTATACAGTTTTATAATGTTTTATTTAGTTTTATTAGTTTTATTAGTTTTATTATAGCTTTACATAGTTTTATATAGTTTTATTAGTTCTATATGGTTTTATATATTTTTATATAGTTTTATATAGTTTTGTTACTTTTATATAATTTTGTTAGTTTTATATAGTTTTATATAGTTTTATATAGTTTTATTATAGCTTTACATAGTTATATATAGTTTTGTTAGTTTTATATAGTTTTATATAGTTTTGTTAGTTCTATATAGTTTTATATAGTTTTATCTAGTTTTATTCAGCTTTATGTAGTACTATATAGTTTTATATAGTACTATATAGTTTTATATAGTTTTATATAGTTTTATATAGTTTTATATAGTTTTGTTAGCTTTTTATGGTTTCATATAGTTTTGTATAGTTTTATAAAGTTTTATATAGTTTTATATAATTTTATAGAGTTTTATACAGGTTTATATCGTTTTGTTGGTTTATATAGTTATATATAGTTTTATATAGTACTATATAGTTTTATATAGTTTTATTAGTTTTATATCGTTTTATAGAGTTTTGTATAGTTTTATGTAGTTTTATATAGTTTTATCAGTTTTATAGAGTTTTATATGGTTTTATATAGTTTTATATAGTTTTCTTATTTTTATATAGTTTGATATAGTTTTATATCGTTTTGTTAGTTTTATATAGTTATATATTGTTTTATATAGTACTATATAGTTTTATATAGTTTTATTAGTTTTATATCGTTTTATAGAGTTTTATATAGTTTTATACAGTTTTATATAGTTTTACATAGTTTTATATAGTTTTATATAGTTTTATTAGTTTTATATCGTTTTATAGAGTTTTATATAGTTTTATACAGTTTTATATAGTTTTACATAGTTTTATATAGTTTTATATAGTTTTGTTAGTTTTATATAGTTTTATATAGTTTTGTTAGTTTTATATAGTTATATATAGTTTTGTTAGTTTTATATAGTTTTATATAGCTTTATATAGTTTTTATATAGCTCTATATAGTTTTATACAGTTTCATACAGTTTTATATAGTTTAAATAGTTTTATATAGTTTTGTTAGTTTTATATAGTTTTATATAGTTTTGTTAGTTTTATATAGTTTTATATAGTTTTATATAGTACTATACAGTTTTATATAGTTTTATATGGTTCTATATAGTTTTATATAGTTTTATATAGTATTATATAGTATTATATAGTATTACATACTTTTATTAGCTTTATATAGTTTTATATAGTATCATATAGTTTTATATAGTTTTACATTCTTTTATATTGTTTCCTATCGCTTTATATAGTTTTATATAGTGTTATATGGTATTATATAGTTTTATATAGTATTATATAGTTTTATATAGTTTTATAGAGTTTTATATAGTTTGATATAGTTTTATATAGTTTTATATAGTTTTATATAGTTTTATTAGTTTTATATAGTTAGATATAGTTTCATATAGTTTTATATAGTTTTATATAGTTTTATATAGTTTCATAGAGTTTTATATAGTATTATATAGTTTTGTTAGTTTTATATAGTTTTATATAGGTTTATATAGTTTCATATAGTTTTGTTAGTTTTATATAGTTTATATAGTTTTATATAGTTTTATACAGGTTTATATAGTTTATATAGTTTTATACATTTTCAGACAGTTTTATATAGATTTATATAGGTTTATATAGTTTTATATAGTTTTATATCGTTTTGTATAGTTTATATAGTTTGATACAGTTTCATACAGTTTTGTTAGTTTTATATAGTTTATATAGTTTTATATAGTACTATACAGTTTTATATAGTTTTATTAGTTTTATATAGTTTTATATAGTTTTGTTAGTTTTATATAGTTTTATATAGTTTTGTTAGTTTTATATAGTTTTATATAGTTTTGTTGGTTTTATATAGTTTTATATAGTTTTATATATCACTATACAGTTTATTATAGTTTTATTAGTTTTGTATAGTTTTATATAGTTTTATATAGTTTTATATAGTTTTACATAGTTTTATATAGTTTTATATAGTTTTATATAGTTTTATATAGTGTCGTATAGTTTTATAGAGTTTTATATAGTTTTATATAGTTTTAGTAGTTTTATATAGTTCTATATAGTTTTACACATTTTTATACTGTTTTATATAGTTTTATATTGTTTTATATAGCTTTATATAGTTTTACAGAGTTTTCTATAGTTTTATATTGTTTAATATAGGTTTATATATTTTTATATAGCTTTATATAGTTTTATATAGTGTTATATAGTTTTATAGAGTTTTATATAGTTTTATATAGTTTTATATAGTTTTATATAGTTTTATATACTTTTTTAGAGTTTTATATAGTTTTATATAGTTTTGTTAGTTTTATTAGTTTTATACAGTTTTATATAGTACTATATAGTTTTATATAATTTTAATAGTTTTATATAGTTTTATATAGTTTTTGTAGTTTTATATAGTTTTGTTAGTTTTATATAGTTTTACATAGTTTTATATAATTTTATTAGTTTTGTTGGTTTTATTAGTTTTATTAGTTCTATTATAGCTTTATATAGTTTTATATAGTGTTATACAGTTTCATATATTTTTAATATAGTTCTACATAAATTTATAAAGCTTTATATAGTTTTATTTAGTTTTATACAGTTTTATATAGTTTTATATAGTGTTATATAGTTTTATTAGATTTACAAAGTTTTATATAGTTTTATGTAGTTTCATATAGATTTATAAAGTTTTATATAGTTTTATTAGATTTACATATATTTATCTACTTTTATATAGTATTATGTATTTTTATATAGTTTTATTAGTTTTATATAGTTCTATATAGTTTAATACAGTTTTATATTGTTTTATATAATTTTATATTGTTTTATATAGCTTCATATACTTTTATATAGCATTATATAGTTTTATATAGTTTTATATAGCTTTATATAGTTTTATATAGTTTTATATAGTTTTATATAGTTTTATACATTTCTATATAGTTTTATACTGTTTTATAATGTTTTATATAGTTTTATATTGTTTTATATAGTTTCATATAGTTTTATATAGTTTTATATAGTTTTATTTAGTATTATATAGTTTTATATAGTTTTATGTAATTTTATACAGATTTATAAAGTTTTATATAGTTTTATATAGTTTTATATTGTTTTATATAGGTTTATATAGTTTTGTTAGTTTTATACAGTTTTACATAGTTTTATAGATTATTATATAGTTTAATATAGTTTTATTAGTTTTATACAGTTTTATATAGTTTTATATAGTTCTATAGAGTTTTATATAGGTTTATATAGTTTTGTTAGTTTTATATAGTCTTTTATAATTTTTACATAGTTTTATATAGCTTTATATAGTTTTATATAGTTTAATATAGTTTTATATAGTTTTGTTAGTTATATATAGTTTTATATTGTTTAATATAGGTTTATATATTTTTATATAGCTTTATATTGTTTTATATAGTTTTATATAGTTTTATATAGTTTTATATAGTGTTATATAGTTTTATAGAGTTTTATATAGTTTTATATAGTTTTATATAGTTTTATATAGTTTTATATACTTTTTAGAGTTTTATATAGTTTTATATAGTTTTGTTAGTTTTATTAGTTTTATACAGTTTTATATAGTACTATATAGTTTTATATAATTTTAATAGTTTTATATAGTTTTTTGTAGTTTTATATAGTTTTGTTAGTTTTATATAGTTTTACATAGTTTTATATAGTTTTATTAGTTTTTCTATAGTTTTATATAGTTCTATATAGTTTTATTGAGTTTTATATAGTTTTATATAGTTTTATATAGTTTTATATAGTTTTAAATAGTTCTGCATAGTTTTATAGAGTTTTATATAGTTTTATATAGCTTGATATTGTTTGATATAGTTTCATACAGTTTTATATAGTTTTATATAGTTTTATATAGTTTTATAGAGGTTTATATAATTTTGTTATTTTTATATATTATTATATAGTTTTATATAGTCTTATAGAGGTTTATATAATTTTGTTATTTTTATATATTATTATATAGTTTTATACAGTTTTATATAGTACTATATAGTTTTCTATAATTTTAATAGTTTTATATAGTTTTATATAGTTTTTTATAGTTTGATATAGTTTTGTTATTTTTATATAGTTTTTTATAGTTTTTTTATAGTTTTATAAAGTTTTATATTGTTTTCTATAGTTTTTTATAGTTTGATATGGTTTTGTTATTTTTATATAGTTTTTTATAGTTTTTTATAGTTTTGTATAGTTTTATATAGTTTTCTATAGTTTTTTATAGTTTGATATTGTTTTATATATTTTTATATAGTTTTATATAGTTTTATACAATTTTATATAGTTTTATATCGTTCTATAGAGTTTTATATAGGTTCTTATAGTTTTGTTAGTTATATATAGTTTTATTAAGTTTTATATAGTTTTATATAGTCTTATATAGCTTTAGATAGTTTTATATAGTATTATACAGTTTTATATAGTTTTAAATAGTTCTACATAGTTTTATACAGCTATATATAGTTTCATATAGTTTTATACAGTTTCATACAGTTTTATATAGTTTAAATAGTTTTATATAGTTTTGTTCGTTTTATATAGTTTTATATAGTTTTATATAGTACTATATAGTTTTATATAATTTTAATAGTTTTATACAGATTTACATAGTTTTATAGGGTATTATATAGTTTTATATAGTTTTATTAGTTTTATACTTTTCTATATAGTACTATATAGTTTTATATAATTTTAATAGTTTTAAATAGTTTTAAATAGTTTTATATAGTTTTATATAGTTTTATATAGTTTTATATAGTTTTATATAGCTTTGTAAGTTTTGTATAGTTTTATACAGTTTTATATAGTACTATATAGTTTTGTTAGTTTTATATAGTTTTATATAGTTTTATATAGTACTATATACTTATTATAGTTTTATTAGTTTTATATACTTTTATATAGTACTATATAGTTTTATATAATTTTATTAGTTTTATATAGTTTTATACAGTTTTATATAGTAATATATAGTTTTCTATAATTTTAATAGTTTTATATAGTTTTATATAGTTTTTTATAGTTTGATATAGTTTTGTTATTTTTATATAGTTTTTTATAGTTTTTTTATAGTTTTATAAAGTTTTATATTGTTTTCTATAGTTTTTTATAGTTTGATATGGTTTTGTTATTTTTATATAGTTTTTTATAGTTTTTTATAGTTTTGTATAGTTTTATATAGTTTTCTATAGTTTTTTATAGTTTGATATTGTTTTATATATTTTTATATAGTTTTATATAGTTTTATATAGTTTTATATAGTTTTATATAGTTCTATAGAGTTTTATATAGGTTCTTATAGTTTTGTTAGTTATATATAGTTTTATTAAGTTTTATATAGTTTTATATAGTCTTATATAGCTTTAGATAGGTTTATATAGTATTATACAGTTTTATATAGTTTTAAATAGTTCTACATAGTTTTATACAGCTATATATAGTTTCATATAGTTTTATACAGTTTCATACAGTTTTATATAGTTTAAATAGTTTTATATAGTTTTGTTCGTTTTATATAGTTTTATATAGTTTTATATAGTACTATATAGTTTTATATAATTTTAATAGTTTTATACAGATTTACATAGTTTTATAGGGTATTATATAGTTTTATATAGTTTTATTAGTTTTATACTTTTCTATATAGTACTATATAGTTTTATATAATTTTAATAGTTTTAAATAGTTTTATATAGTTTTATATAGTTTTATATAGTTTTATATAGTTTTATATAGCTTTGTTAGTTTTGTATAGTTTTATACAGTTTTATATAGTACTAAATAGTTTTGTTAGTTTTATATAGTTTTATATAGTTTTATATAGTACTATATACTTATTATAGTTTTATTAGTTTTATATACTTTTATATAGTACTATATAGTTTTATATAATTTTATTAGTTTTATATAGTTTTATACAGTTTTATATAGTTTAATTACTTTTATATAGTTATATATAGTTTTATATTGTTTTATCAGTTTTATATAGTTTTATATAGTTTTATATAGTTTTATATAGTTTTTTTATAGTTTTATAAAGTTTTATATTGTTTTCTATAGTTTTTTATAGTTTGATATGGTTTTGTTATTTTTATATAGTTTTTTATAGTTTTATATAGTTTTATACAGTTTTATATAGTGTGATATAGTTTTATACAGTTTTATATAGTTTAATTACTTTTATATAGATTTATAATGTTTTATATAGTTTTATATAGTTTTATAACGTTTTATATAGTTTTATATAGTTTTATTAGTTTTATTAAGTTTTATATAGTTTTATATAGTTCTGTTAGTTTTATATATTTTTATATAGTTTTATATAGTGTTATATAGTTTTATAGTGGTTTATATAGTTTTATATAGTTTTATATAGTTTTATATAGTTCTATAGAGTTTTATATAGGTTCTTATAGTTTTGTTAGTTATATATAGTTTTATTAAGTTTTATATAGTTTTATATAGTCTTATATAGCTTTAGATAGTTTTATTATAGTATTATACAGTTTTATATAGTTTTAAATAGTTCTACATAGTTTTATACAGCTATATATAGTTTCATATAGTTTTATTCAGTTTCATACAGTTTATATAGTTTAAATAGTTTTATATAGTTTTGTTCGTTTTATATAGTTTTATATAGTTTCATATAGTACTATATAGTTTTATATAATTTTAATAGTTTTATACAGATTTACATAGTTTTATAGGGTATTATATAGTTTTATATAGTTTTATTAGTTTTATACTATTCTATATAGTACTATATAGTTTTATATAATTTTAATAGTTTTAATAGTTTTATATAGTTTTATATAGTTTTATATAGTTTTATATAGTTTTATATAGTTTTATATAGCTTTGTTAGTTTTGTATAGTTTTATACAGTTTTATAAAGTACTAAATAGTTTTGTTAGTTTTATATAGTTTTATATAGTTTTATATAGTACTATATACTTATTATAGTTTTATTAGTTTTATATACTTTTATATAGTACTATATAGTTTTATATAATTTTATTAGTTTTATATAGTTTTATACAGTTTTATATAGTTCTATAAAGTTTTATGTAGGTTTATATAGTTATGTTAGTTTTATATAGTTTTTTATAGTTTTATATAGTTTTATACAGTTTTATATAGTGTGATATGGTTTTATACAGTTTTTATATAGTTTAATTACTTTTATATAGATTTATAATGTTTTATATAGTTTTATACAATTTTATATAGTGTGATATAGTTTTATACAGTTTTATATAGTTTAATTACTTTTATATAGATTTATAATGTTTTATACAGTTTTATATAGTTTTATAACGTTTTATATAGTTTTATATAGTTTTATTAGTTTTATTAAGTTTTATATAGTTTTATATAGTTCTGTTAGTTTTACATATTTCTATATAGTTTTAT